>NC_045452.1:35600661-35605348 GCF_002776525.5 Piliocolobus tephrosceles
CTAGGCTTCCGGACTGGTCACAGTGGATCTATCTGTTCTCCATCCACTTGATCCGATGTCCAGGTCCGTGGGCTGCAGCTGCTGCTGTTACTATACAGCTCACGGGCTCAGTGGTTTCTACATTTCCTTTGTTTTTTGAGATGGGGTCTTGGTCTGTGGAGTGAGTGTAGTGCTGCGATCTCGGCTCACTGCAGCCTCCACTTCCTGGGCTTGAGTGATCCTCCCACCTGAGCCCCCCAAGTAGCTGGGACTATAGGTGGGTATCCCCACACCCAGCTCATTGTTTTGTATTTTGATTACAGATGCTGGCGTTTCCCCATGTTGCCCAGGCTGGTTTGAACTCCTGGGCTCAAGTCAGCCACCCACCCCGGCCTCCCAAAGTGCTGGGATTACAGGCGTGAGCCCCTGCACTCAGCCTGGTTTCTACATTTTTAAATGGTTAAGGGGAAAAAGTCAAAAAAAAAAAAATGACATTTTGTGACACATGAAAATTATAGAAAATTCAAATTTCAGTGTCCACAAATGAAATTTTATTAGAAAATAGTCATGCATGGCTGGGCATGGTGGCTCATGCCTGTAATCCTAGCACTTTGGGAGGCCAAGGCAGGTGGATCACTTGAGGCTAGGAGTTCGAGACCAGCCTGGACAATATGGTGAAATCGTATCTAGTAAAAATACACAAATTAACTGGGTGTGGTGGTGCACACCTGTAATTCCAGCTACTTGGGAGACTGAGGCATGAGAACTGCCTGAGCTCAGGAGGCAGAGGTTACAGTGAGCTGAGATCGTGGCACTGCACTCCAGCCTGGGTGACTGAGTGAGACTCCGTCTCAATAAGAAAAGAAAGAGAAGAAAAGAAAAGAAAAAGAAAAAGAAAAAGAAAGGAGAAGAAAGGAGAGGAGAAGAGGTCATCCTGTTTGTACACCTCTTACCTGTGGCTGCTACTGTGCTCTAATGCAAACAGCTGTGGCAGGGTTGTGTGGCCGGCAAAGGCGTAAATATTTATCTACTATCGGGCACTTTATAGAAAATACGTGGGTCCCCTTTTTCCTTCCTAAGAAGGTTTGTCTTTTTACCCCTGGACAGGGAAGTCCCACCAAGTTAGACACTTAAGAGACGTGGGTCTGTCTTCTGGCTGGACACAAATAGCTCCACACTTTTAAATCACACACATGAGATTACTCACCATCGAGCCTTCGCCATCCCTCTTGTCACCCAAGACTGGATCACACGCTGCAGAGACACAAGGACATCTTATCAGCAAAGGCTACAGCTGACAAGTAAGAAACCCTCAACAGTTCTTTCTTCTTTTATTTTTTAGACAGGGTCTTGCTCTGTTGTCCAGACTGGAGTGCAGTGATACACTCATGGCTCACTGAAGTCTCGATCTTCTAGGCTCAGGTGATCCTCCTGCCTCACCCTCCCAAGAGGCTGAGACCACAGGCATGCACCAGCACACCCAGCTAACTTTTAAATGATGTGTACAGATGGGTTCTCACCATGTTGCCGAGGCTGGTTTTGAATTCCTAGGCTTAAGCGATCCTCCCACCTTGGCCTCCCAAAGTGCTCGGAACACAGGCATAAGCAACCACATTTGGCTTTTTTCTTTCTTTTTTTTTTTTTAAGCTGCCAAGTTGAAGTAGATATCTTCTTTTTTTTAATTTAACTTTTTAATGTGGTAAAAAATATATACCATAATCTTTGCCAGTTTAAGCATATTTAGGCGTACAATTCAGGAGCATTAAGCGCATGCCTGCTGTTGTATAACTACAACCACTCTCCACCTCCAAAACGTTTCACCTTCTCAAACCGAAACCCTGTCCTCATTAAACACTCACTCCCCATTCCCTCAGCCCTAGGCCCTGGTAATGTCTAGTCTGCTTTTTTTTTTGAGACAGAGTCTCGCTCTATCACCCAAACTGGAGTGCGGTGGCGTGATCTCGGCTCACTGCAACCTCTGCCTCCCGGGTTCAAGCAATTCTCCTGCCTCAGCCTCCAAAGTAGCTGAGATTACAGGTGCACGCCACCAGACCTGGCTAATTTTTGTATTTTTAGTAAAGACGGGGTTTCACCATGTTGGCCAGGCTGGTCTTGAACTCCTGACCTCAGGTGATCCACCTGCCTCGGCCTCCCAAAGTGCTGGGATTATAGGCGTGAGCCACCACGCCAGGCCTTAGTCTGCTTTCTACCTCAATGAATTGGCCTATCATGGATATTTCAGATAATGGAATCATGTAACAGTTGTCCTTTGGTGTCTGGCTACTTTCACTGAGCATCATGTCCTCAAGTGTCATCCACACTGCAGAGTGTGTCAGAATTTCCTTCCTTTTCCAGACTAATACTCCATCGTATGCACGGACATTTTCTTTGTCAGCCATCAATGGACACAGCCTGTATCCACCTTTGGTCACTGGGAATACGCACATCCGTCTGAGGCTATCTCGGATCTATGCACAGGGTGGAATTGCTGGCCATGTGGTGTCCGTGTTCTGCTTGTTGGGGAACTGCCAACGTGTTTTCCACTGTGGCCACACCCTTTGATACTCCCAGCAGCTGTGCATGAGGGTTTCTGCATCCTCGCCCACACTTGCTATTTTCCATGTGTTTGATGACAGTCATCCTAATTGCTGTGAGGTGCCATTCATCACTGTTTGTCACCCAAGCAGGTGCAGCGGCTCCCTTCCTCTTCCTGGCCTCGAGCACACACAATCCGGGCCTCGTACATCTGTCCCGACAAGCGCTTTCCCTCTGGGCAACGGTACACAGCGTGGCAAACCATGTGCTGCGCCAGGCCTGCCCTCTGGCCACCCAGGAGACCTGTGCCCCAGAGAGAGCCTGTCTGCAAGGTTGGGTGACACTGCCCCTTCTCCCAGGCGGCAAGATGGACCCAGCACCGCCTGGCCTCTAAGGAAAGATCGATCTAGGCAGATGCCCCAAAGACTCGGCCACTCCCTAGCCTGGCCCTGCCTGGGTAGGACCCTGCCCTCCCCCACTCCCTAGCCTGACCCTGACTAGGTAGGACCCGGCCCTCCCCAACTCCTTAGCCTGGCCCTGCCTGATGTATGACCCTGCCCTCCCCCACTCCCTAGCCTGGCCTTGCCTGGGTGTGACCCTGTCCCTCCCCACTCCCTAGCCTGGCCCTGCCTGGGTGTGACTCTGTCCCTCCCCACTCCCTAGCCTGGCCCTGCCTGGGTATGACCCTGCCCTCCCCAACTCCTTAGCCTGGCCCTGCCTGATGTATGACCCTGCCCTCCCCCACTCCCCAGCCTGGCCCTGCCTGGGTATGGCCCTGTCCTCCGCGACTCCCTAGCCTGGCCCTGCCTGCGTGTGACTCTATCCCTCCCTACTCCCTAGCCTGGCCCTGCCTGGGTATGGCCCCTTGCCCCCTCCGCCTTTAGGGTCAGTAGAGTCACACAACAGTGCTGCCTGGGCCCCAGGCCTTCACACAGCAGCCCTGCTATATGAGCACACTGACACCCCTTCCTGTCTCACACCAGCCACACAAGACACCAAGGTCACCTGCAAACGCTTCTAGCCCAGTGGACTTCAGCAGGCCCACATCTTCAGAGGCCTGGCAGACATAGCTCACTGTCCCGGAGAGGCGGGGCATGGAGGGGTGCACAGGAGGAAGGAGGCTAAGACTCCCTTCCCGGGCTCCCACGCCAGCGCTACCCTGTGTGGGCCACACAGCCAGACCCGAGGGTGGGCCCCTGCCTACCGTATACCAGCCTGGGGTTCTGCTGTTTCAGCTCCCGCACGATGTCCACCACCATGGCCAGGAACGACTTGTCCCTCGTATAACCTTGAGGGAGAGAACCCAGGTTACCCTCAGAAAACAGGAGACTCACCACAATCAACCATGGCACAAAGAGAGAGAAGCACCAGCAGACCCTGCACAGGGGTGGTGGCGGAGGGAGGCGGGTGCAGGCGAGGTGTCCCCACGGGGCTCGGGGGCTGGGGGGAGGGAGGCAGGTGCAGGCGAGGTGTCCCCACGGGGATCGGGGGCTGGGGGGAGGGAGGCTGGTGCAGGCGAGGTGTCCCCACAGTCCAAAGCTACTGAGGGCAGACCCCGAAGCATTTCCCAACAGAAACGCCGTGCTTCACAGGAACGAACCCACGGGCGAGAGGCGAAGGAGTAATCTTTTCTTTATTTATATTTCTACTTTCAACAATAAGCATATGACACTTTAGTCTTATTTATTTTGAGACAGGGTCTCATTCTGTCCCCCAGTCCAGAATGCAGTGGTTCAATCACAGCTCACCGCAGCCTTGAACTCCCAGGCTCAAGCTCCCACCTCAGCTTCCCGAGTAGCTGGGACTATGACCAGCTAATTAATTTTTTTAAAAATTTCGGTAGAGACAGGGTCTCGTTATGTTGCTTAGGCTGGTTTTGAACTCCTGGCCTCAAGCGAGCTTCCCTCCTAGTCTTCCTGAAGTGCTGGAATTACAGGTGTGAGCCCCTGTGCCTGGCCTTATATATGACCTTTAGACATGTAGAGAGGCCGGGCACTGAGGCTCACACCTGTAATTCTAACACTTTGGGAGGTTAAGTGTTTCCTCTAACCGTTTACAAATGTAGAAACCAGGCCGGGTGCAGTGACTCATGCCTGTAATCCCAACACTTTGGGAGGCCAGGGTGAGTGGCTTGAGCCCAGGAGTTCAAGACCAGCCTGGGCAACATGGCAAA
>NC_045452.1:35605448-35613683 GCF_002776525.5 Piliocolobus tephrosceles
AAAAAAAAAAAAAAAAAAAAAAAAGTGCTGGGAGTGGTGGTGCATGCCTTTACTCCCAGCTACCTGGGAGGTTGCGGCAGGAGGATCACCTGAGCCCGGGAGGTTGAGGCTGCAGTGAGCTATGACTGTGCCAGTGTACTCCAACCTGGGCCACAGAGTGAGACCCTGTCTCAAAAATAGTAATAATAATAATTATTACAATAATAAACATGTATAGAAATACAATTTTTTGGCCGGGCGCGGTGGCTCAAGCCTGTAATCCCAGCACTTTGAGAGGCCGAGACGGGCGGATCACGAGGTCAGGAGATCGAGACCATCCTGGCTAACACAGTGAAACCCCGTCTCTACTAAAAATACAAAAACTAGCCAGGCGAGGTGGCGGGCGCCTGTAGTCCCAGCTACTGGGGAGGCTGAGGCAGGAGAATGGCGTAAACCCGGGAGGCGGAGCTTGCAGTGAGCTGAGATCCGGCCACTGCACTCCAGTCCGGGTGACAGAGCGCGACTCCGCCTCAAAAAAAAAAAAAAAAAAATACAATTTTTTGTTTCATCAGAAAGTTGACAAAGGATGCCAGTGTACCAGGTTAGGCCTAGCTGAGTGTCCCACCCACCTGTCCTGCCCCGGCCAGCACTCCCAACACTCTGCCTGTACCCTCCCCTGGGCACCGGAACCCCAGTGTGGCCACAGGAGTGGGGGTGACTTTGCACAGCCAGGACAGTCATTGTCAAGGCAGGCATGGCGTGGCCAGGACCCCGCAGGCTATCGGGGGTGTGACGGTGGCTTGGGCACGCCAAGGCCCTCCTTGAAAGAGCAGGGACCCGAGATGGGCCCAGGGTGAGGGTGCTCTGGACCTCCCTGAGCCCACCCTGACTGGAGTGGGGTCTGTAGTCCCCTGCAGCAGCTCGCCGTGGCACCCACCTGTCAGCACGTAGTCATATTTATTCACGTTGTTCAGCTTCAGGCCTTCGTACAACTCCTGCAGCTCATCTGAATTCAGCACTTGGCCCTTCCAGTGGGCATAGCCTAGAGGCAGAGGAAACCATGGGGGCTCAGACACAAGGGGGCCAGCCGTGGGGCTGCGGGCCTCCCTCAACACCCGCCCACTCTCCCCGAGGCTGCCTGGTGGACGGCTCCTCCCCATGGACTGGCACAAGGCCCGCAGGAGGTCACCAGGCACAGTGCTTGGCAGGTCCCGACAGCTGTCCAGACCGGACGCCTCAAGTCCCTGTGAGCCCCCTGACCCTACACTGTCAGGGTTGTTACTACGGCCTCAGTGGCCCCCACCCTCCCACTGCCAGTTCCTGTGGGAGCTACGTCCCAGGTACAGGCGGGGCGTGGGGAGAGACACACCAGCTCACAGCTGTGGTGCTCCCCCATTGCTGTCCGGAATGCCCCGGCTACTCTTTCCCCACAACACCACAGCCTCTTGTTTCCCAGAGTCTCCTGCATGAGCTCCCAGCTATTCAGGCCGGGGTGCTCGGCCACTGGCCACTGTCACCCGGACACCCCGGCAGGTAAGGCTTGTTACGTCCAAACCCCAACAAGCTTATTAAGGTGCAATTAGAGCCGGTCTTAGATCAACTCCTGAGCAAAAGACAAATGTAAATGAGAACGAGGCCTCAGCCCAGGTGTATACAACCTGCCCTTGGCCCGATGGGTAGCCAGGGTGAAGTGTCCACCCCAGGCAGACAGGCATATCAAGGTGTGAGGACAGACGCATTGGCTTCCTGCAGGCGGGACCACCAGCCCCCGGGAGCCCTTTCTGCACTGTGGGACCCAACCACAGCTCCAGCTCAAAGCACGCCCAGGGGGCAGCCATCCACACAGGGTAGGGTCCACCATGGAGACCTCACATTCGCCACGCCTCACGTCGAGGGGCTCCTGGTCTCCTCCCACGTGCATCATCCTCTAACGCAGGCCTTTTTCAGCAAATAAGGAAAACTCTGACGTACGGATTCCTACAACAGCAAAGTCCAAGTATCACACACTGGTAGGTCATGGCCAGCTCTGAGCCCACGCGCCATGCCCTGTGGCTAACACCCCCTGAATTCCCACACCAGAAGATGGCTCCATGGCTCCTGCCCCTCAGGGCCCTCCTGCGTACCAGTCACTGGCTCCCGCTGGCAGGGACGCCTTTGGCTTTCTCCAGGAGCTGTCGTACGGGAGCACGTGTGGCGCAAAAGTACTGAGCCTGCCATCAGAAGCAATGCTCCAGGCACGGTGCCACATCTGGGGTGTGCATCTGGGGGCACCTGCCCTGTGCTCTGCCCAGGACACCAGAGTAGACACACTGAGGGGTGGGTCTGCCAGCAACCAAGCCCCTGATGGACTCTGGGTTAACAGTCACTGCGGGTCAGGAGGGGCAGGGGGTATCCACCATGGGCAAGGTCAGTGCCTCACACAGCAGCCTGCCCCTCCGGTACAGGGTGTGTCCTGGGGAGGCTTCTGCCAGGCCGGGACGGGGTTTGGGATGAGGGGTAGGAAGAGGGAGGCAAGCAATGGTCTCTCCTGGTCTTTTCTGCCCTCGGATTCTGAATATCTTTCCAAGCAGGATGGGACTCACCACTGCTGGGGAGGTGACATGGCCTGGCTGTGTCCCCACCCAAATCTCATCTTGAATTGTAGTTCTCATAATCCCCATATGTTGTGGGAGGGACCTGGCAGGAGGTCATTCAATCATAGGGCGGTTCCCCCATCCCGTTCTCATGATAGGGACTGAACTCTCACAAAAGCTGATGGTTTTAAGGGGCTTTTAAAACCCTGGGCCCCTCACTCTGCACTTCTCCTTTCTGCTGCCATGTGGAGAAGGACGTGTTTGCTTCCACTTCTGCCATGACTGTAAGTTTCCTGAGGCCTCCCCAGCCCTGCTGAACTGTGAGTCCATTAAACCTTTTTCCTTTATAAATGACCCAGTCTCAGGTACACCTTTATTAGTGTTGGGGACCAGCCTCAACACCACCCGTAGGGTACCCAAAGTCCGGTGGTGACAAAGGAATGAGAAGAGACAGGTTAAGAGTTCATAAAGGTGGGGCTGGACACAGTGGCTCATGCCTGTAATCCTAGCACTCTGGGAGGCCGAGGCGGCCGGATCATGAGGTCAAGAGATTGAGACCATCCTGGCTAACACGGTGAAACCCTGTCTCTACTAAAAATACAAAAAATTAGCCAGGCGTGGTGGCGGGCGCCTGTAGTCCCAGCTACTCGGGAGGCTGAGGCAGGAGAATGGCATGAACCTGGTGGGTGGAGCTTGCAGTGAGCGGAGATCACGCCACTGCACTCCAGCCTGGGAAACAGAGCGAGACTCTGTCTCAAAAAAAAAAAGAAAGGAAGAGTTCATAAAGGTGGGAGTCCAGGGGCCAGCTGCAAAATGGAGGCTGCAAAAGGCACCGAGCTCTGGTGTCCACACCATTTATTGAGTACAATCACTTAGATCTAAGAAGCAAATGTTCAGGGCGAAACGGTGAAAGGGAGGCAGTACGTCACAGGCGTAATCTATGGCAATAGCGGTTTAAAGGAATCCCCTTGGTGTTCAAACAGCATATCTTTAACTTATCAGAGAGTAGCTAGTGGGAGCGGCTTACCCAGGAGCCTGCACGTCTGTCCACATTCCAACGCTTTCTCCTTGAACACCGTGTTTACAGATAAGAGAGCGGGTCTCGCTCTGAGCATGGGAACATGACCGCAACTAGGAGGCTTTCCTCCTCAGAGGCCTCTTGTGGCTTTCCACAACTTATTGTCCCATTTTTTTATGGCCAGTTTATACAGGAATCCCACAAGCCCTTTTCCCAACAATTATCAGTGTGAGAATGGACTAATACAGGGTGGCATCGGGAAGGACTGCAACCAGGCGGCTCCAGTTCTCCTGCTGTCCTGGGCACTGGGTCCAAAGTCAAGGCGTCTCCAAGGCTGGTTCCTGAGGCCTCTCCCCAGGGCTTGCGGACGGCGTCAACTCCCTGTGTCCTCATGGCGCTGTCCCTCTGTGTGCGCTGTCCCTCTGTGTGTGTCCCTCATCTCGTCTTCTTACAAGGACACCAATCAGCTTGGATCACGGCCCACGCAGAGCCCTGATGGCCTCTTTTAACCTGATGACCTCTGTAGGGGCTCCATCTCCAAATCCAGTCCCACTCTGAGGTGCTGGGGTTAGGGCTGCAACATGAGAATTTGTGGGGATGTAATTCAGCCATAACAGCCGTGAGGAAGGGGAGACGTCCAGCACTTGGCCGGGTCTCAGACACAGGCCCCAGGCTCCTCTGAGGCCCAGCTTCTTCTCGAAACAGGGGGCATGGTCTTGCACCTCTCAGTGGCCTCCTGCCCACTGCGGGAGGTGGGATGAGCCCAGAGCCCACAAGAACCTTCTCAAACAGGGGAGGGCACTTGGATCTTGTGTAGAACTCACTCCATTTACAGATGAAAAAACAGAGGCCAAACAAGCGGCAACTTGGGCAGCCCAAGGAACGTGGCGCTCCTGTCCGACTCCAGCCGGCCAGGGAGTCCGGGCCGTGCCTGGCCCCTCGCTGGTGTCCATTGGCAGGTTCCTGGCCCTGGCCTTCTCCAGTCCTGCAGCTCCTTGTGTTCACACCAGCTGCCCCTTCCCTGCAGCAGGGACCACCAACCCCAGCAGCAGGTCACCTGTCCCGCCCGCTCCGGCTCCACACTCCAAAAGCCAGGACAGCGCGACCCGTCCACCCGCTGACCTCCAGCTCCGCAGGCTCCTTCCCAATGCCCTCAGGCCAGGAAGCTCAGACAGGAAGCTCCAGGAAATCCTCTCAAAGGGGCCACTGGGCATGCTGGCCTCAAGGCAGAGGCTCTGCCAAGCCTGGCTGCCCTGGGCTTGGGAGGCACAACTCAGAGTGTGGAAAATGAATGGGGGTGTGGTGTGGTCTCAAGGAACACGGGCCCAGTCAGGGGAAGGTGCCGAAGTGCGAGCAGCAGCCCCGAGGCGGCGAGGCCTGCACCAGGTGGGCTCTGCAGGCACTTGGGGGCTCGGCTTTCCCACCCCCCAGCCTGATGGGCGTCAGGGAACCAACGACGCAGCTTATGTGGAACACTCGTGTCCCTGCTGGGAGTCTGGCTTTGTGGCCCATCCCAGGCAGAAGCTGCCCACGTGACCACCCCAGTAACAACCCTGGGTAGGAGGTGGGCGTGGTGGCGCACACCTGTAGTCCCAGCCACTTGGGAGGTGGAGGCAAAAGATGGCTTCAGCCCAGGAGGTCAAGGCTGTGGTAAGCGGGTCGCACCACTGCACGTCAGCCTGGATGACAGAGACCTTGTCTCTACAAAAGAAAAAAGAAAAGACTGGGCGCGGAGTCTCACGCCTGTAATCCCAGCACTTTGGGACGCTGAGGGGGCAGGATCGCTTGAGCCCAAGGAGTGCAAGACCACCCTGGGCAACACAGTGAGACTCTGTCTCTATGACAAATAGGAAAATTAGCTGGGGGGGGTGGTGCACACCTGTAGACCCAGCCACTTAAGAGGGTGAGGTGAGAGGATCTCTTGAGCACAGGAAGTCAAGGCTGCAGTGAGCCACGATCGCACGACTGCACTCCAGCCTGGACGACACAGCAAAAAAACAAAAAAAACAAAAAACAGAAAAAAGAAAAAGCAAACCCTTGGCAGAGTCGCGAATGAGCTCTGTGGCAGCATCGTCCCAGCTCCCTGCCAAATGAAGTGCAGCCTGTGACCCCACCTACAACTCCTAGGTGCGCACTGGAGAACTGAAAACACGTCCCCCGCAAAATATCTAGACAAACGTTCACGGCAGCAAGACGTGCAACACCCACAAAGTGGAAACAGCCCCAGTGTCCGCAGGGCTGCTTGTGGCTGAGCTCACGTGGCCGGTCACACAGGGCATGAGCTGCGTCCTGGGCATGCACAATGGGCCACGTGGCAGGAGGAACAGGACAACGTGGCCCCCCAGACAGGCCGGGGAGCGCAGCCCTGGAGCCAGGGTGGCCGGAGCAGAACAGTCCCTACAATGCGTGGGGCCCGTGGCGCAAGCGGAAGTCTTTCTTTGTGCATGATCAGGCCTAGTAAAATGCTTCCCGGAGGTGAGTTTGCTGAAACATAAGCACCTCTAGCCATTAGACAGAGGGTGGAGGGAACAAAAAGGAAAAACAACAACAAAAAAACTCAAAAACCAAAGAGCGCCTCCAGCTCCGTCGAGGTCTGTGGAATAGACAATGTCATCGTGAGTACTGTACTCACAGTGGGTGGCATGGGAGCCCAGAGGGGCTGCGGGGCTGCGTGGAGGAGGCCAAGTCCCCTGTCCCGACCACCAGCTCCCATGGCACCCAGGGCAGGTGCACGACGCACCTGCCTCACTCCCCAGCAGCGCAGCATGGCAGGGGCGAGGGAAGGGGAGCAGGCAGAAGGGTCCCAGTGCAGGGGAGAGTGACGCCTGCCCTCACTCCCTAGGGAGTTGCCCCTGAGCCACAGAGACGGCATCAGGGAAGCTACGCGGGGGCCTCCTGATCAGGCCGCACAGACAGCTGACCCCGAGAGTGTGGGTACAGGGTGCCGGGAGCCAGCCCACAGCCACAGATGGAGCTGGCTAAGGGGTCCTAAACCAGCAGGCCCCCCATGGCATCTGGAGGAGGCTGGAGCGGGGGCTCCCAGGAACCACATGCCAGACCCTGTGGGAAGGGACGTCCCCAGGCCGTTCATGTGGTTCTGCAACTGCGGAGGCTCCCAAGCGCCTGGGGTCCTGTCCTCATCCCAGCCCTCCGAGGGCAGGCCAGAGACCCCTTGTGTGTCTCGGGAACCTCGGGTCAGCCAGCCCACCTCCCACTGAGAAGCTTCCACCAAGCCTGGAAGGCGTCACCAAAGCCCAGGGCGCTCCCGGCATCCTGGAATCCATGCAAGGGCAGCCGGGTCTGTGAGGATGTTGAACCAGCACTTGCGGAGCACAGCACGGTCCCCAGAAACACACCCAACACCCTGCTTTAGAGTCCAAGCCAGTCAGCTCACTTGCTGAAAAACAAATCCTAAAGGAGGGCAGCGAGAGCAGCCAGGAGGAACACGTGGGTTCAGGGAGGCTCCTGGAGGGCCTGAGTCTTCGGGGACGTCTCCAAATCTCACAGCACCCAGTGTGCCCAGCAAGCAAAGGCAGGAGAGGGTTCCAGTGAGAGCTGGACCCTGTCCATCTGCACTGCTGAGAGCTGGAGTCTGCCTGTCTGCACCGCCAAGAGCTGGAGTCTGTCCGTCTGCACTGGCCGAGCAACCCTTTCCTCTCACTTAGCATGTGTTATGCCCGCCTCAAGAGAAACCACAGCACTTCTTCCTGCTCCCAAAGGTAGGGGCCAGGCCCTCCCACATATCCCATTGATGCTGTGCCAAGCTGTTTCTGGGACGTTCTGTGCTCCCAAGGTTCCGCCTGGGTTCAGAGACATTTCAGGGGAAGCGAGGTGGGGTTTCAAAGAACAGAACAGCTTTGTTCTCCTGCCGACGAAGCCGTATAGAGACCACAGAGATGAGGGACGACTCCATCCACCTCCACCTCCAGGCCATGGGGCTGGGGGCGTGGAAAGCATGGCCTGTGAGGGGCTTCTGAGGCCGGCCACCCTCAGTCCCCTGAGCCAGCAAACTCCTCAGCGTCCCAGTGCGTGGAGACAGATGCACACAAGGGCCCCGCAGCACTGCTGTTAACAGAAAACCCAGAACCACCTACACGTCCCCTAGAACCACCTACACGTCCCCCAGCACCACCACCCCATGGGGCACCCTCCTCAGCTCCAGGAGGCAGGAACAGGCACCGCCCAGGCAGGCCCACAGCAGGAGTCACAGGGCTGTGCTCTGAGCCAGGCCTTGGTCCAAGCACTTTACGCAATTTACCTCATCAACTCTGGCAACCTCACGGCAGCTGTTAGGACTGCCCTCCTGTTTTACAGAAAAGGAAACTGAAGGACTGAGAGGTTCTGCCACCGGCACTGGGTCACACGGCCCCAGAGCAGCCAAGCTGAGTAACACATCCCCACTCAGAGGTGAGGCCACCCAGGCCTACGCCCTGATGTGCTGTGCAGGCTGCTGTGCAGACGCCCGGGACTCCAGGTCCCTGTCTACATGAAAGCCCCACGCCTCACACCCACGCTCCGGCCCGAGCCTCACTCCGAGCCTCACTCCCACGCTCCGCCCCGAGCCTCACTCCCACGCTCCGGCCCCTGCCTCACTCCGAGCCTCACTCCCACGCTCCGGCCCGTGCCTCACTCCCACGCTCCGCCCCCTGCCTCACTCCGAGCCTC
>NC_045452.1:35638683-35642635 GCF_002776525.5 Piliocolobus tephrosceles
ACTAAAGTTAAAATAGAGAACTTAAGACTCACAGAACAGACTCTGTGGCAATAAGATATCAAATTACGAACAGGACCTCAGGTCACACCAGGCAAGGGTCAGCCTTGTACCCTACACTGAGAGAACGGATTCTGCCCTCACGCCACAGCTGCTTTTTCTCCAGCAGCTAAACACACACTGGCCCAGCAATGAGCAAGATTCAAATGACTGCAGCTCATCCACCCACAGACGCAAACTGACCACGTTCCACAGCCATGACCACAGCTTTGACTGGGCAGAAGCCTGACTTCAGGAACCTCCTCCTGATAAGGGACCCCCGACCGTGGACCAGCTCTGGCCGATTTACGGAGGCTGTGCACTGGAGTGCCTTTGCGTCCTGATTAGACCTCTGACATTTAGGGCCTCATTGCGACACATTGACATGTTAAGACTCCACCCCAGAGTGAACACGGGTCGTATGCAACATGCATGTTTGTTTAGTATGCATGCAGCCAGACCCCCTTCATGAATATTCACCACTCCTCCTGTAACCTGCTGCATATGTATGTTTAGCCAACCCTTTCAGCATAGAGCTCCTTCCCCAACCTCTCCTCCCTTGAAGTACCTGTCCCTTTGGGAGGGCCACTGATACAGACAGGAGGCAGGGAAAACTGCATAGAAGAGGCAGTCCCCCAGCGAAGACCCCTAAAAAAGAACGTCACATCCCTGTTTTCCCACCTGCATGGTGCTTTTTCCAAAACCACCCTGGCCTGCCGCACCCCCATCTTGTACCCATAAAAACCCAAAACGTCACTGACAGAGGAATGCAGTGGCACAGCAGAGAAGGAGAGAAAGAAGCATCTGAACGTGGAGAGGAGTTCGACCAGGGAGGATTATCTTCTCGCTCCATCCCCCTTCCATCTCCCCATCCTGCTGACAGCCACCTCCATCCCTCAATAAAACCTCCACTTTCACCATTCTTCAAGTCCATGTGACCTGATTCTTCCTGGATGCCAGACAAGGACCTGAGGACCAAGAGGACGGGGTGTAAAAGGCTGTCACTCTGACTCTTCACTAAACTGGTTAACACTTAGCAATCCATGGATGACAACTGCTAGAAGAGAATTAATTGGCCAGGCACAGTGGCTCACGCCTGTAATCCCAGCACTTTGGGAGGCTGTGGCAGGTGGATCACGAGGTCAGGAGTTCAAGACCAGCTTGGTGAATATAGTGAAACTCCATCTCTACTAAAAATACAAAAAATTAGGTGGGTGTGGTGGTGTGTGCCTGTAATCCCAGCTACTTGGGAGGCTGAGGCAGGAGAATTGCGTGAACCCAGGAAGCGGAGGTTGCAGTGAGCCAAGATCGCGCCATTGCGGGTGACAGTGTGAGACTCCGTCTCAAAAATATAATAAAATAAAGAGAATTAATTGCAACACAACCCTAGATGCTACCATGAGGCTGGAGTCCAAAGCGCTTGCCCTGGCCCTTGCACCCACTCACCTGCATGCTCCCCCTCCCACAAGGAGTTTGTGCCAGGTAAGCAAGCCACACCCCTATCATGAGTCCTGCAAAAGGCTCCAGGGAACTCCCCTGTCTCAGCACCTTAAAGGCTGTAACCCTTTGTAAGAAATAAAGTCTCCTGTCCTTTCCCAAACTTATAGATTGTGAAGTTAACAAACTAAGGAGAAGTCAGAGGTTACAGAGTTGGTGACAAGCGGTGCTGGGTGAGAGCCCCAGAAACCCACAGAGGCAGCACCAGCCACTGCCATTACTACCCTTTGCTCATCCTACTCTGTCTCTCGCCTTTGGCTCTTAGGAGCACCTGATGAATCTCTCTCTCTCTCTCTGCGGTGGATTTCATCCTTCCTCACTTTGATCCATCACCCGTGGTCCCCTCCCCATCCCCAGCTCCCACCCCCCCATCCTATCACACCTTTGGTCCCAGGCACTAAGAGGAAAGAGCAGGGGAGACATGGAAGAGAGCTGACCAGCCTCCAGGCCCGTGGGCTCCAGGACCCTCCTTCTTGACAGAGGGCCCTGATCAAAACTCTAAAAATGACATTGTGGTGAGTACATTTTTGCCTGTGGTTTCTTGGGCTTTAGAAAGATCTGGTTGCCTGTTCCCAGCTGTTGTGCAGACGGCCAGTGCCTGTGGTTCTCACACTGGTCATTTTAGAGTCACCCAGGGAACTGGATACACACACCTAGGCCCAGCCCCGTCCTACCTCATTGAGCCTTGCCCTGAATTTCTTTTTAGCTCTGCAGGTGCTTCTGAGACCACCCAAGGGTGAAAGGCACTGTGTGGGCAGATAAGCTAATTTGCTGTTTTTATGAGCACATGTCAGTTGGCACTAATTATCAGTCCAAGAGCAAAGCTTTTTCCTTGATGACTCAGATAGTAAAGACTTTCTAGACGCTACGAGTCTACTGAAAAGATGCCCGGTCCTGGCTAGCCAGGAGACGAACGGGATGCCCCGCTTCGACTGGGTGCACTGCCACCCCATCCTGTACCCCTAGGTCAGCCTTTCCAGGGAGAGAGCTCTGGAGGGGTGGCCCTCAGCTGGGTGGTGGCCAGGGAGGCACCCCTAGGGAAGCTGGAGAGACCCAGAGCTGAGCTCCGCCTGGGGAGGCAAATGGATGGGGTCCCGGAGATGGTCAGAAAGTCATTCACTGAGAAAGAAAAGAGGGGACCCAAGAGAACTGACACCAAGCTTGTCTTCCACCAGAGCATTCCAGGCATGACCAGTTGAGTTACGGTGGCAATACAGTGTGCCCTCAAAGGACGGTGAACCTTGGAAAATGTCAACAAAAGGAGTCAAAGTCTCTAAAATATTGAAAGAAATTTATTCTAAGCCAAATATGAGTGACCATGGCCCATGACACTGAAATGGGAGAGTTCCCTGTCCCCCTTGTAGGATGGGCAGCAGGGGTACGGCTTGTCTGTTGAGCCACCATGCATGTTCAAACCCCTTACGGGAGGGGGAGCACACAGATGGGCAGGTGCAGGAGCAGGGGCGAGTGCCCCTGGGCTCCAGCCCCACGGCAGCATCCAGGGGGTGTCTGTGAGTGCCAAAGCCCAAGTGGGCATGGGTTACAGTGCACTCTTTAGTCATGCTATCTGCAGATGGCTTAAGTCTTAACCAGTCAGTGCCCTCTTGGTACCCAGGTCCTTGTCCAGCATCCAGAAGAACCAGGTCACACACAGACTTGAAGGATGAATGTGGGGGTTTTATCGAGTGGTGGAGGTGGCTCTCAGTGGGATGGGTGGGGAGCTGGAGAGGGGATGGAGTGGGAAGATGATCTTCCCTTGGAATTTGGCCGTCCAACAGCTGATCTCCTCTCTGACCATCCCCCAGCTGAACTTGTCTTGGTGTTCAGACACTCCTCTCTGCCCCACCATTCTGCTGTCCTTCTGTTCTTCTGTTTGTCTCCTCATGGAGACAGGGATTTGGGGTTTATATGGGTTAAGGACAGGGGGACATGGCAGACCAAAAGGCAACTTTTGGGTGCAAAAACAGGAATGCCTGTTCCCATTTAGGGCTGTGGGTTTCCAGACTTGAGGGTGGGGGCTTTCCCCGGGAACTGCCCTCTTCTACCCAGTATTTCCCTGTCTCCTGTCTGTATCAACACGGGCCTCAGGAGGTCGAGAACACGTGCCAAGGTGGTCAGGGTGCAGCTTGGTTTTGGACATTTTAGGGAAACATGAAACTTCAATCACATACATTTAAGAAATACATCGGTTTTGGGCTGGGCACGGTGGCTCACACCTGTAATCCCAGCACTCCAGCCTGGGCAACAGAGCAAGACTCCATCTCAAAAAAAAAAAAGAAAAAATACAAAAATTAACTGGGCGTAGTGGCGGGTGCCTGTAGTCCCAGCTATGTGGGAGGCTGAGGCAGGAGAATGGCGAACCTGGGAGGCAGAGCTTGCAGTGAACTGAGATTGCACCACTTCACTCCAGCCTGGGCAA
>NC_045452.1:35642735-35670608 GCF_002776525.5 Piliocolobus tephrosceles
ACTCCAGCCTGGGCAACAGAGCAAGACACCGTCTCAAAAAAAAAAAAGACCTGAGATCAATAGGAAGGAAGGTCTGCATTAAGATCAAGGATGGTAGAGACTGAAGCTCTTATTTGCAAAGAAAGTCTTCAGGTAGCAGACTTCAGAGAGAATGGGTTGTCCAATGTTTCTTATCACACTTAAAGTCTGCATTGATGTTAATGCTGGAGAGGTAGAATAAGGCACATCCCATCCCCGCTTCCCATCATGGCCTGAACCAGTCTCTCAGGTTGAATTTTCAGAGTTCCTTGGCTGAGGAGGAAGTCCGTTCAGATGGTTGGGGGGGCCTCAGAATTTTATTTTTGTTTTACATGACCCATGGTTATGTTGACCACATGTCATGTGATCAATACTTTTTTTAAAAACTTGCTTTTGCCTGGCATGGTGGCTCATGCCTATAATCCCAGCACTTTGGGAGGCCGAGGTGTGCGGGGCACGAGGTGAGGAGTTTGAGACCAGCCTGGCCAACATAGTGAAACCCCGTCTCTACTAAAGATACAAAAAATTAGCTGGGTCTGGTGGTATGTGCCTGTAATCCCAGCTACTTGGGAGGCTGAGGCAGGAGAATTGGTTGAACCAGGGAGGCGGAGGTTGCAGTGAGCTGAGATCGTGCCATTGCACTCTAGCCTGGGCAACAGGGTGAGACTCCATCTCTAAAAAAATAAAAATAAAATAAAATAAAAAATTTTGCCTTCAGCCAGTGATAGTAGTTCATGGCTGCAATCCTAGAATTTTGGGAGGCTGAGGCAGAAGGATCGCTTGAGCCCAGTAATTTAAGACCAGCCTGGGCAATATAGTGACACCCCATCTCTGCTTAAAAAAAAAAAAAAAAAAAACTAGCCGGGCGTGGTGGCACGGGCCTATGGTTCCAGCTACTTGGGAGGCTGATGCAGGAGAATCTCTTGAGCCCAGGAGATTGAGGCTGCAGTGAGCCATAACTGCGCCATTGCACACCAGCCTGGGTGACAGAGCAAGACCCTGTCTCAAAAAATAAAATAAAATGCAAAACAAAATAGAAAGCTTTCCGTTTGGACACAGGAATGGATATGTTACCAACCATGAGTTCTTGGGCTCTCAATGCAATGGAAATTGACATGGGGCCAAATGAGTTTTCCCAGACAAGGCTTTGTTGGAGCTTATGTCCAGGCATAAGGGAGGCACCCCAAGGGAGAGAAAGAATCCCTGACTGAGTCCTAGAAAGCAGCTGGTTGGGACTTTTTTCAGGCAAAGGGTGGAAACTGATATCAGGGTAGGGTGTGCAGGCTGGGCTGGAGAAGGCCTCTGAGGGCTAGGACAGGCTGGTCAGCACGTCTGGTTGCAATGGTTATTTTGAGTCACGGGCCAGCTGGCTGTCTGACTGGGGCGGCAAGGCTGTAAATCTGTTGCTCAGCATTCCTTCCCAAGGTGGGGACCCTCTACAACCTTGATTGATATTCTGGATCTTTTAAAGCCAGTTCCTGAAATTGTTTAAGTAAAAGGCCTAGTTAAATATTACAAGAGCACAGAAGAGCAATATAAACGGCTGTTTTCTTTGAATGACCAAAGTCTCAGGGTTAGCGAGTTTGGTGTCAAGCCAGGTAGTGGGGTGGGGTGTGTGCCCCGTGAAGGCATGGGAGAATGCTCCAGTGCGGGGTGAACTGAGCCAGCCCCGTCCCTACTTGTCTCAGGTATAACTGTGTAAATAAATGTCCGTTCAGACCCTGGCAGCAGATGAAATGCCCTCGCCAGGAGACCACGCCCAGAGGATGTTTGAGCAACTGCTTCCCGGCACCACAGGGTTCCTTAATTACCATAAAGGATGTTAAAAATCATTCAGGATTTGCTTTTGGCCAGGAGTTTGAGTGGTGTCTTCTCTCTTTTTTTTTTTTTTTTTTTGAGACGGAGTTTCACTGTTGTTGCGCAGAGGCTGAAGTGCAATGGTACAATCTTGGCTCACCGCAACTTCCGCCTCCTGGGTTCAAGTGATTCTCCTGCCTCAACCTCCTGAGTAGTCGGGATTACAGGCATGCGCCACCACACCCGGCTAATTTTTTTTTTTTTTTTGTATTTTTGGTAGAGATGGGGTTTCTCCATGTTGGCCAGGCTGGTCTCGAACTCCCGACCTCAGGTGACCCACCTGCCTCAGCCTCTGAAAGTTCTAGGATTACAGGTGTGAGCCACTGCGCCTGACCCTGAGTAGTGTCTTAGTTAGCTGGGGATGCTTTAAGAAAATGTCATAGCCTGAGTGGCTTTAAGCCAACAGAAAGTGTTTCTTGCTGTTCTGGAGGTGGAAAATCCAAGTTCAGGTGCCAGCCGATTCGGTCACTGGTGAGGGCCTCTTCCCGGTCCACAGATGCTGCCTTCCAGCAGCGTCTTCACAGAACCTCTTCTTCGTGTGGTCCCGGGGTGAGGGTGCTTGTCTCTCTTCTTCTTCTGCCCAGGCTGGAGTGCAGTGGTGTAATCTCATCTCACTGCAACCTCCACCTCCCGGGTTCAAGCAGTTCTCCTGCCTCAGCCTCCCGAGTAGCTGGGACTAGAGGCATCCACCACCACGCCTGGCTAATTTTAGTATTTTTAGTAGAGACAGTTTCACCATATTGGCCAGGCTGGTCTCGAACTCCTGACCTCAGGTGATCCGCCCACCTCAGCCTCCTAAAGTGCTGAGTTTGCAGGCGTGAGCCACCACACTGGCCTCTCCTCTTAAGGACATGAATCCTCCCGGGATGGCTGGGGGGCTCCACCCTCTGACTTCTGTTAAACCAGTCCCCTCCCAAAGGCCCCACCTCCAAATGCCACCATCACACTGGGGTTAGGGCTTCAACATATGAATTTTAGGGGGACACAGACACTCAGTCCATAACAGGTGAGCGCCTCTGCCAGACCAGCCTGTGAGCCCTGTGGCCGAACACCTTCAGAGCAGCACCCTGGGCCCAGACTCCACTTGAGGCTGGGTGCCCCCACTTCACTGGGGTGCTGCCACCTGGCCTAGGAGGAGTCTAGTTGGGCCTCCCTCCCATCAGTGTCACTTTGGCTCAGAGGAACCTTGCATGTAAGTGGCAATTACGGCTGAATTATGTCTTCCCTCCAAATGTGTATGTTGAAGTCCTAACCTCCAGCACCTCCGAGTGTGGCCTTATCTGGAAATAGGGTCTTTGCAGTTGTAATCACTTAAAGTGAAGTCATTAGGATAGACCCTCATCCAGCATGACTGGTGTCCTTAACAAAAGGAAGAAAATGTGGGCCGGGTGCAGTGACTCACACCTGTGATCCCAGCGTTTTGGGAGGCCAAGGCAGGCAGATCACCTGAGGTCAGGAGCTCAAAACCAGCCTGGCCAACATGCTGAAAACCCTGTCTCTACTAAAAATATATAAATTAGCCGGGCGTCGTGGTGCATGCTTTTAATCCCAGCTACTCAGCAGGCTGAGGCAGGAGAATCGCTTGAATTTGGGAGGCGGAGGTTTCAGCGCGCCAAGATCATGCCACTGCACTCCAGCCTGGGCGACAGAGCGAAACTCCATCTCAAAAAAAAAAAAAAAAAGGTAAAAAAAGAAAATGTAAAGACATGGAAAAAATCTACAGGCCAAGGACAGAGTCCTGGAACAGATTTTCACACACAGCTCTCAGAAGGCACCAACCTTGCTGATGCCTTTATGTTATACTCTGGCCTCCAGAACCGTCAGAAAATGCATTTCTGTTGTTTAAACCACCCAGCAGTGGTACTTTCTTATGGCAGCCCCAGCAAACGCAACCTCCGCCTCCCAGGTTCAAGTGATTCTCCTGCTTCAGCCTCCCAAGTAGCTGGGATTACAGGCACGTGCCACTACACCTGGCTAATTTTGTATTTTTAGTAGAGACAGGGTTTCACCATGTAGGTCAGGCTGGTCTCCAACTCCTGACCTCAGGTGATCCGCCCACCTCAGCCTCCCAAAGTTCTGGGATTACAGGCATGAGCCATCACGCCTGGCCAGCATTTCTTACTACTGGCCTGACAGCAAGAAAAAAATAACTTAAAATCAAGGACTTTTCTTAGATCTGTTAGAGCACTGAGGTCACATGACATATGCCACCCTTTAGATCTGGGGAGTCAGGTGAGCAGAATCACAGCCCAGATCTGCGGTGGGTGACACCCCTCTGGAGCCCGGAACTGGTGGGAACTTTTAAACCATAACTGACAAGTTGCCGGAGGCTGCCCCTGGCTAGCCTGAGGGTTAAAACCTCTGGGGGCCCAGCCTTGTAGAGAGGCACGCTTCCTTCCATAGATTTTACCTCCTGGAGCCCCACCAGGTTCTAGCACAGAAGGGTGGAGAAAAATCTCCAGTGCTCGGGGAAGGGATAAGTAACTGCAGCCGGCCCTTAGGGCTCACGGGTTTTGCATTCTCAGATTGAACCAGGATCAAAGCTATTCAGAGACCCCTCCCTTCCCTCCACCAGAATTCCAGGCAAAGTGCGGCCCCCAGGGCCAAAACACTACAAGGCCGGCTCTGCTGAGGCTGTCAAATGACCTTCTGGCCAATTACGATGGGTGGATGGCCCGTGCAGGACTGGAGGAAGCCAACGCCGTATCCACTGACGTCACTGCCTACGCCAAGCTTGTCCAATCTGCAGCGCAAGACAGCTTCGAATGTGGCCCAACACAAATTCATAAACTTTATTAAAACATTTATGAGATTTTACTGTGATTTTTTTTTAGTCCGTTAGTATTATTAATGTTAGTGTATTCTGTATGTGACTGAAGACACTTCTTCCAGTGTGGGCCAGGAAAGCCAAAAGACTGGACACCCGTGGTCTACACCATCCTCAGCAGGGATGAGAAAAAGCAGGTACCGGCCACTGACCCAGAATCTGGCCCTGGCAGTGCTGGACTGGTGACTTTCTCCAGTGGAATCCTGATGACTTGGACATCACCAAGTTTTCCATCCTCACGGATGTGGGTCCCGGACACTCTCATCAATGAGTCTGTGGACGTGGGGAAGTCTCCAAATACCCCGTACGTGTACATCCAGTATCAAGGTGAGGTCCAGAACTACAAGCCCCTCCAGGTGGTGGCTGCCTGTAGCCTTGACATCTGTAACTTCCCCTTCGATGTCCGAGCTGCTCGCCGACCTTCAGCAGCCGCCCCACATCGTCCGTGAAATCAGCATCTCCCTGTGGCACTTGCCAGAAAAGGGGAAGTATGACAGGAGTGTCTTTATGAACCAGGGAGCGTGGGAACTGCTGGGGTGCCGCCCTGCTTCCCGGAGTTCAGCGTGGAGTCAGTGCCTGCTGTGGAGGAGTGAGGTCCTGCGTGGTCATCGCCGGTGGCCGTCCTCTGTGTGGTCGGCCTGCTGCTGCCCCTCGTCTTCCTCACCGTCATGGAGGTGAGGGCTCCCACCTGGCCCCCGACATGGGCTCCCACCTGGCCCCCGACAGTGGCGAGAGGGTCTCCTTCAAGATCACCCTCCTCCTGCGCTACCCAGTCTTCCCGATCGTTGTGCGCGACACACTGCCAGCCACCGCCATCAGCGCTCCCCTCAGGGGTGTCTGCTTTGTGGCGTGCATGGCTGTGCTGGTGATAAGTTTGACTGAGACCATCTTCATCTTGCCACTGGTGCACAAGCAAGACCTGTGGCAGCGGCAGCGGCAGCGGTTCCCGTCTGGCTGTGTCACCGGGTTCTGGAGAGAATCGCCCAGCTACTTTGTCTCAGGGGACAATGTTCCCACAGGCTCCCAGCCACCTTCTGTTACCTGATAGAGTTGTCCAGGTTCTTGGCATGTTGAACAAAGAATTGAACAAAATGTGCAAAGTAACAAAAGAGCCAAGCCATGAAAGAGAAAGAAACAGGAGAAGCAAGGAAAGCACAGATTTACTGAAGACATTTCAGAGTGGGAGCAGGCTCAAGCCAGCGGCTCAGGTGCCTCTTCTTTAGGGTTTTTTTGTTTTGTTTTGTTTTGTTTTTTTTGAGACGGAGTCTCTGTTTCGCTCTGTCCCCCAGGCTGGAGTGCAGTGGCGCCGTCTCCGCTCACTGCAAGCTCCGCCTCCTGGTTCACGGCATTCTCCTGCCTCAGCCTCCTGAGTAGCTGGGACTACGGGCGCCCGCCACCACGCCCGGCTAGTTTTTTGTATTTTTTAGTAGAGATGGGGTTTCACCGTGTTAGCCAGGATGGCTCAGCCTCCCAAAGTGCTGGGATTACAGGTGCGAGCCACCGCGCCCTGCCTATCTTTTAAAGAATGTGGTGACTCAGGCAAGAGACACGGGCACCGTGTGCTCCATCCTATTTTGTCTTCAAAGCATCTGTCTAGAGAGCTGCACAGTCAGAGCCAGGGGCTCTGTGACGTTTTGCAGGCAAGTGAGCACGCATGGCTCCTTCCGTCTGCTGCTTGTCTCTCAGATAACTCAAGACACCTCTAACTTTTCTTTCTGTCTCAGGTAAGGGGCCGGGGGAGAAAATACTAAGAAAAGAAATGTTTCTAAGGGTCGCCGCCCAGGGAGCACTCCTTTTATCATTTCTTACAAGGTTGGTCTACTGATAACAAATTCCCTGAGTTTTTGTTTGTTGAAGAACATTTTATTTCTTCTTTTTTTTTTGAGACAGAGTCTCACTCTGTCGCCCAGGCTGGAGTGCAGTGGTGTGATCTTGGCTCACTGCAACCTCCGCCTCCCAGGCTCAAGCGATTCTCCTGCCTCAGCCTCAGTAGCTGGGATTACAGGCGTGCGCCACCATGCCCAGCTAATTTTTGTATTTTTAGTAGAGATGGGGTTTCACCATGTTGGCCAGGCTGGTCTCGAACTCCTGACCTCGTGATCCACCCACCTTGGCCTCCCAAAGTGCTAGGATTACAGTGTGAGCCACCGTGCCTGGCCGGCGCTTTACTTTTTACACCTTTTCCGTATTTAGATACACAAGGGCTCACGGCTGTGTCACGGCGGCCCACAGTTTTTGGTGCAGTGACATGCTCTGCAGGTGTGTAGCCTGGGAGAAGCAGGTTACAGGGCCAAGTGTGTCGCGGACTGTGCCAGCCAGGTTTGTGTGAGTGCACTCTGTGATGTCAGCACGACAGTAATATCGCCCGAGGGTGCATTTCTCAGGACAGATCTCCGCACTAGGCAACTATGACTGTACTTGCTATAGCAGCCAGCACGAACCGAGCCACTTCTGGGAAACTCCATCGCCAAATCCCATCCCTCGGGGGATTAGGTTTCGACACGTGCATTTGGAGGCCTCAGACATTCGGCCTCTAACAGCCTCCACGTGGCAGGTCTGGGGGCCCTTCCAGGGCCAGAGCTGGGCAGGAAGGGGGAAGGGAGGAAGGGGGGAAGGGGGGAAGGGGCAAGGGCCTTCTGGCTGAAGGGTCCTCCCGAAGAAGCCAAAGAGCGGGTCAACAGCGTGGAGGTTTGGGGAACCGAAGATAAGCCCGGGGCAGGTGGGGCTGGGACTGGGACTGAGCAGGCAGAGTGGGGACTTTGTCCAGCAGGTTCAGAAAAAGCTGTCACACAGCACACACCTGGCTGCCACCCCCGCCCATGCCCATCTTACAGCGTTTTCATCAGCAGATTTCAGCACATAATCATTGAAGATAAAGTTGCCTGCTCCACTGTGTTAAAAATAAATAGCACTGCCTGCAGTTGCTTGTGGGGAACAAAAGCGATGCCTCCTTTCACCCGCAGGGAGCCCGTGATGGGGCAGGGCTGAGTGTCAGGGCTGCGCCTCTCCTGAGTTCTCAAGGTCCATGTGAATGATTTGCCAGGACATGGCGCTGCGGTGGCGATCAGGGCCACTCGCGGAAGGTACCAATCAAGTAGGAATCAAATCCGGTAGCTGTCAGTTCAGTACATTTTCAACTTTTATTCTTAAAAACCTGAGTGGAGAAATAATTATAGGATTTAAAGATTGACGGACTGAAGGCTTAGTCACCAGGCAGTGACTAACGCCAGAAAGACCTGCAGCAATTTTTAGACTGGGTTCAGAAAGGCACCGAGTCCTAGGAACAAAAGGCCTGCACAGGGCCCTCCGGGAAAACATAGGGGCTGAGTCACAACAAGATGCAGGTGACTCACCGTTCTCTTCACCCAGACTCTACTTCCTAAAAGGGAATTGCACCAGCATAACCTGCAGAGAAGGGGCTTCAGCTGCCGTCTGCGGACCCTCCCACCCCCAGTCAATGCCACCTCCGGCGCCCAGGTAGGGCTGGCCTCCCTGCCTCAGTCCCCGCCAGAAGCCCGGGGCAGCCCTTTCCTGCAGCCGGGCCTGTCCTCCTGAGACGGCTGCCTGCTGGGCAGCGGCGTCATACTGGCCGTGGAGGCAGTGTCTCTTCTGGCGTGTGCTCCCGAAGAAGCAGTGGAGAGAAAGTCAGAGGCTGCAGTGTGCCAAACCCCAGGGGGCTGGCCCTGGAAGCCTGGGACGCCTGCAAGGGCCAAGTTAGTGGAGGTGAGGACAGAGGTCCTGACTGGCTTCCCAGCTCTTAGAAGGAAAATGTGCCCTTGGAGATGACGTGGATCAGAAAACGAGGTGGAGAGAGGCTGACACACTCTGGAAGCTTCCCTGTGTTCTTTTCGCCATTCTCCCTGGGCCCTCCCCACATCAGCCAGAAGCCTGTCCTCCTCCGCTCCTGCCCGCTGAGCTCAGGTGTGGGCCCCAGGCCCGCTGCCCTCCCGCCTCTGGTTGGCCCCGGCCTCTGACCCTTCCTGCCCCTGCTGCCTGCTGGATTCTCTCTCTCTCTCTCGCTGGAACAGGCTGTGTGCTGGGTACCAGCCCACCCGTGCCTGCCTCACCCTAGCTGCAGCCCCCCTGTGCCCGCCTCAGTTTCCGGGCTGCAGTGGGGGATCTCCACCCAGGACACTGGCATTTCTCCACTCCTTGTCACAAGTGCAGGCCTGTGGGTGATGCTTTAGACACAATGATGAACACGTGTGCAGTCAGGCCTGCTTCAAGCACTGGCAGAAGATCTGCCGAGCAGTGCCCCACCGACTCTGGCAGCAGCAGATAGTGATGAAGAGAATGGTACCCAGAGTCTTGTTTTCAAACCCGACCAACACCAACACCTTCCAAACTCTGCTGCTCTGGAACAGCTCCCAAAGAGGCCTATTTTTTACGCATACTGAAAGTCAACATCAAACACAAATTGGAGGGCAAAGACTTTTTTTTTTTAATTGGACTTGGCTTTGACGAGTACTGACAAACCCTGCAGACACTAGTACAATTTGATCGTAAACAAAGCCCTTGCCAGCACAGTCCAGCAAATTCTGAGAAAACACATACAAAAGTTAAAAGACAGCTCGATTTCATCATCCTCCCGACATCTGCAACTGTTTCCAGATTTTCTGTGCAGTCTTCTTTGTGCTTTCAGTTCAGTCAAAATTAGAAAAGACAATAAACTTGTAAAGTCAGACGCCTAACTGTGCAAAACTGACCAGACCATGGAGAAGGGGGAGGCACCATTTTACAAAATATTACTAAGATCACCAGCATTAATTTAAATTATTTTCTTTTCTGGACTTCCAAGTCCACTTGGCAATTTTACTTAGGAAAATATCATGCTTAAATAGAAAACTGGTATTCTAAACACATTTTCTTTATGTGACATATTCTTGTGTGTCTATGTAATGAGAATTTTTAAAAAATTGTTTTCTTCCTGTCAAAACTTCGGCATTAAAAATAAGGGACTGTAAACCTAGTTGACTTACTCATAAAAAGGAGTAAGTTCGGAGAATGAGAGAAGGACCAGCAGAATCCAAGCCCCCTGTCACTCCCAGCCAGGACCTCTCAGGCGTGGTTTTGACAAGAGGTGCGTTTATAGGACATTCACTGGTTCCTCAGAATGGACAGGTAATATAGAAATGCTAGGAAGAAACATTCCTGCAACAGTCTGCAGAACAAATGTGCCAGTTTTGCCTTAGAATGTCTTAAGACATCTCAGCAATGTTGGATCATATGGCCCCTTTGGCTATATGACCCATCTTTAAAGCTGAAATAAAAATTGTTAGAAAAATATTCTAGGAGGAATGAAACTAAAAAAAAAAAAAAAAAAAAGTTAAAAATATGTGCTCACCTTAATTGTTTCACTGTGTCAGTTTTGGTTCTGAATGTGACGTGAGGATCCTATCCAATGCAGCTATTAAACCATGCAGCCACCACAGGTATGTCATACATAAGACCTCATTACAGTGACGATCTAATAGCACAAGTTAATTTTTTCATGGCTCATTATGACAAAACGATTACAGAGTAGGCGAAGAACAGAGTGAGTGCTTTCTTCTCACCAGGGCCTTCATCAGTGAGTCAACTGCTCTTGACGCCAGCAAGTCTGTCTGATGTTCCCAGGTGAAACCCCGCCCTCGGCTCCGTGAGCGAACGAGCCCGAGGTAAACCCAATGCAGCTCTGCAACCCCAGGGACTGAAGCCACGTTGTCCAAAGCCACAGCTGGGACCTTGGAGAACCTGGCGCCCTCTGCTGGGAGGCAGCAGTGGAGAAGGGGACTGGCCGGCTTTTGGTGAAAAACCGGGGCTCCTGTATGGGACGCATAACGGGAGGGAGGCGGTCTCACTTCCAGGCCTGAGCAGAGCGCGGCTGGCTGGGAGAGCAGCACGCCAGCCCAAACCGTGCGCCCGTGCCCTCTTGCTGCGCAGAGGGAGCTGCGGGAGCATGGAGAAGGCGCGCAGCCTTCGCGGCTCTCCTCAGCAGCCGCTCACTGAATCTGCACCTTCTCCAGCTCTCAGGTCCAGGTCAGACACGTTCTCAAACAGATCGAGCAATCGCTGCTCAAAAGGCCTCATTTCTGTTTCCCCAACGAAAGCCTGAGTGCCTTCCGCCCGTGTTTGTCACGAACTTACAGGAGAATCGTCTCAACTCTTAAGTGCTCGCTTCCGCATTTGAGAGGAAGGGTCGCGGAGCGGGAGCAGGCTCCAGATAACGCACGGCAGCCTCTAGGGAAGATGGGGAGCTGCCCTGGAGCCGGTCAGGCAGTGACTCGGCTGGAACTTGGACGGAGAGAGAGAGAGAGACGCAAGGGCTTGGAGGAATGAGTGTGCTCCACGCAAGGGCCTCAGCAGAGGGCTCAGCGCCGGGCGGGGTCCTGGGTAAGAGCTGGGGGCTGCGCTGGCCTCCTGAGAAGACACTTTGGGCTTGCCGTAGAGGTAGGAAAACAGGGAGGGAAACTAGGCAGCAGGGAGGAGAAGAAAAAGCCCCCAGAACACAGAGCCTCTTCTTTCCTCACCCCTACCTGTCCACACCCCCAGCTGAGCACATGTAGAAAAACTATGGTATTGCTGATTCTGTGACAAGAATCTTCCCCATCGGTAACCTGCCGAACACCCACAGAACATGGCAATGAAGCCCTACATGCTTTGAAGAGAAAACAGATTGTTAAGACTAACAGAAACCAGCTTAGTACAGCAAATACAGTCATGAGTACCAAATTCCGCAGAACTGGGAGCTCAACAGGAAGTGCAATTCCACCTTTCATTGTACCAACAGCACTGACTGATTGAAAGTTCCGATCAACGTGCTCTCCTCAGCTTCAGGGAGGGTCTCAATTCCTACACCCATGGGAATCACTGAGGTTACCCAAAAATGTAAAATCCCGGAGAGCTCGAACACAAACATGGTTTGTAGCAAAAGATTCAACCAAGACGCCCGCAGCCGCTACAGAGGGGCCAGGACGCAGCAGCCCGCGGGCACGTTCAGAACCTCGTGCACACAACTTACGGGAACTTAGAAAATCATAAAAAAGGCCCCACATTCTTAAAGGTATAATTTATAGCGTATTCTGTACAAAAGCAGTCTTTTACAAGGGACTCTGCTGCCCCTCAGAAGAAATCCATAGCCCTGGGCCTTCTCCTTGGTGTGGCGGTCGGGTGCTTCTTGGCCACCAGGGGTGAGCTGGCAGGTGAGCTGGTGGGGGTCTTCAGCACCCCGTGGAGGGGCCTCTGTTCAGGGTCGAAGGCCACTCGGGAAGGGCCCGTGGGACTGACCAAGATACTCTTGTCTGTCTTCTTGAATTCTGTCCCAAATGAGAGCGAGGCCCCATGTTAAGCAGGTCCAACGGCTGTCCCTTCAACAGCTTGGACAGTGTCCTGCTTGGGTGCCAACCCTGCCCATTTGCTAGGACAAAGCAGGGCCATCTCAAGGTCCTGCAGACAGCAGGCCTGGGAGCCTTCTGAGGGACGGAGGGCAGTGAGGACATGTCCCATGCCTCAACTCACCCTCCCGAGGCCGCCTGCACAGACCAAGGGGAGCTGCTGATCGGGTGGCTCCGGGAAGGGTGAACATTGAGGGTGGGGGTGTTTTGGACAATGAGTGAACTAGGCATTTGAGTCTGGGACAAATCTGTGCTATGTGGAGCTGCAGGATTCGTCCTGTTCATTTTCTCCAGTTGTAAAGGCTGGGTGAGCTCCTCAGGTTCTCCGAGAGTCTCTTCCCAAAACATACACGCTCACACACTTGTGCATGCACACACACACATACTGGCACACGGACATGCACACATACTGGGACACACACTTGTGCATGCACACGCACACATACTGGCACGCTCACACACTTGTGCATGCACATGCACACACACACATACTGGCACACGTACACACACACACAATTACTTGCAGTTCCCAACAAGAGTCAGGTCCTAAACTCGTTATACTACTTTTTTTTTTTTTTTTTTGCGATGATGGAGTCTCACCCAGTCTGTCACCCAGCCTGGTGCAGTGGCACGATCTTGGCTCACTGCAACCTCTGTCTCCTGCCTCAGCCTTTTGAGTAGCTGGGACTACAGGCTCTTGCCACCGTGCACAGCTAATTTTTGTATTTTTAGTAGAGATGGGGTTTCACCATGTTGGCCAGGCTGGTCTGGAACTCCTGATCTCGTGATCCGCCCACCTTGGCATCCCAAAGTGCTAGGATTACGGGCGTGAGCCACTGCGCCTGGCCTACAATACTTTTTAAAACTTTGGTTTCCTTTGTAAATCAACTCGAATGGATGGCACCAATATGAAAAGTAGGAAGATAGGCGTTACCTTTCTCCGTCCCCCAGGAAGCAAGTTGTTCCGAAGTTTCGCAGAGACAGCTACAGCTGATGGACCACTACAATCTCAAATGGCTCTCTGTGGGACGGCTTTCAGTATTTAGAAAGACACTTGGGAGAACGGCTTTTTGGATCACGTCTCTCCAGGTAGCCTCTCTTAAGAGGTCCCAGGCAATTGGCTGCCCACTCACCACTGGCACCCCACTCACAGCCCTTTGAGGACGAGGGACACACAGGTGCTTCCTTCTGACTCAGAAATGGGCAGTGAGGGGCTGGGCTCGGTGGCTGATGGTCTGTAATCCCAGCTCTTTAGGAGGCCGAGGCAGGTGGATCACCTGAGGTCAGCAGTTTGAGACCAGCCTGGCCGACATGGTGAAAAAATACAAAAATTAGCTGGGCATGATGGCATGCGCCTTTGATTCCAGCTACCTGGCAGGCTGAGGCTGCAGAATCACTTGAACCCAGCGGGGGACGGAGGTTGCAGTGAGCCAAGATCTTGCCACTGCACTGCAGCCTGGGTGACAGAGCGGTGAGACTCTGTCTCAAAAAAAAAAAAAAAATAATAAAGAAATGGGCAGCGAGGAGCTCGGACCCCCACCTCTCCCCTCAGCGCCTGTGGAACCAGGCTGCGAGCCGCACCAGGAGCCGCAGCTGTGCTCCAGAGAAGCCTGCCGCCGGCAAAACCCACTTACCTGCAGTCATGTTTCTGTTCAGCCCAAAGGTGACTTTCTTGGAGCTGGACGGTGTCTTGTTTAGCTGCAGAAGAGAAATAACAGGAACAAAAGGAGTAATGCAAGTACAACAGAGGCACTTAGTCTCCCTGTCAGGTTTTTTTGGAGAACCTGCCTTGGAGGGGACGTCGCCTACCCTGCTGCTTACTGAGTGGCACATATAGGGAGAGGCCAAAGGGACCGTGGCCAAGACTGAAACCAATCCTGCTGTTGGGCTTCACCAGGACCGCCCTCTGTTCTTCCCAGTGTCCCATGCGCGCCTCCCCCAGCCCAGGGTCAGTGGTGCTGGCACTCTTGGCCCATCTGCGGTCACAGCCTCATCACCACCACAGGGTTCTATGATCCAGGGAAGAAAGGCAACAGTGAAGATGCCTGAACTGTCCAGAAACAGTTCACCACCGAGAACCCATGAGGAAAAATGCCAAGACTCCCCTGCCTTTTGCTGGAGAGTTCTGAAGTTCTAGCTTGAAGACTCTAGGACATCGATGAGACGATGCCTACAATGGAATCTCACTTTAGTGGACAATGGACACAGTTCCCAGCTTCTCGTGCACAAGGACTCCAAGCTATCTGCATATTCTAACAGTTCAGCACAATCAACGATCTTCTTTCCTACTCACATTCCCGGAAGCGGATCCAGCCTGCATTAGGAAGCACTTCCTCAAGTTCCTGCTCTGACCCACATTTCTAGAAGTGTGGACCTCCTACTGCTGACCTGTACCACCTACGTATTAACACTGTGACATTTCACGAGAAAACTGGTTTCTGCAAACCCTGAGCTGGAAGTCCTGGGAGGCAGAATGTGTGGATCAACCGTCCCTCAAAGTCCCCTTCCTGACTGCGATCCCTCAGGGTGGGTCCCAGACCACCCAGACCTCACGCTACCCTGGCTGCGGAACCTGTCTGCTGTGGACAGGCTCAGAGGGCCACAGTGGGACTCCAGGCCTGGCATGGGAAGCACTGTCAGCTCAAGCCCATCTGTGCCCTTGTGGTGAAACGTGCTGTGTCGCTCTGGGGAGGGTGCACACCTGGACGGCAGAGCCGAGGGGGCGGGTGGCAGGGCTGCTCTTGGCTCTTCTGAAGAACAGGGGCTTTGGTAAGAAGGGGGTATCAAACTTCACAAAGTCGCTGTCTGCCCTCAGCTTCTGCTTCTTCAGGGAACTGAAAGTCCCACTGCTTCCCTGTGAGTGAGGGGTGAGAAGCAGAGAGGAGGGGTCAGACGACAGAGCCTGCTGTGTTGGCCACGCACACAGAAGGGGACGGCAGAGCCCCACGGCGGATCCAGCCCACCCCGGAGCCTGCAGTTTTCTGCACAGCGCTTCCAGACAGCCCTTCCATTCGGCAGAGCTCAGGCTTCACATACAACACGACCACCTATCGTGGCACCACGCCAAGAGGGGCGATGAAGACGCCGTCTCAGGGTAAGGACCCACTTTTCATCTTCAATTGAGGATTTCAGCCTTTCAAAGCCAATCTGTGAGAGAATAATTCACTCTCCCATTTGTAGCTGAATCGTCACTGCCCTGGCAGTCTGGTGTGGAGGGCAGTGATGCCCCTATGGGGGCTGTGGGTCCCTCACAGGCAGGCCCAGGACACTCACTGGGTGTGCAGCGACTCACAGCCACCCAGAGAGAGACCGGGTCTCGTTCTGGGCTCTCAGACGTGCAGGAAACCCAGTGCCGCTGACGACACACGGGTGGCTCCGGCAGGTTCAAGTGTGCCGCCTGGAGGGCAGGGAGGCCTGAGGAGCTTCTCCTGTGCGCCTTCCCTCCGCCGGGAGAGGTGGCAGGGGAAAGCTTCCCTCGACCCTGGGACTGACTGAGCAACACCCCATCCTCTTTACAACAGGCTGCCAGGGGCCTGAGAAGACGGCAAGAAAGGCAGTATCTCTGGCCCTCTTGGTAAGGAAGCAGCACTGAGGCTCTGAGGGACAGGCTGCAGTCCAGGGAGGAGATGAAGGCACTGTGAGGTAGGAGAGACTCGAGGCTAGAAATGGGCCTCCTGCCGTCTGGCTCAGTGCACTGCTTCCCCTGGGTAAGGCTTTCCTGACCATAAACTCACTCACTAGCCACTTGCAGACACTCTTAGCCCCAAACCAGTACTTAACCAGGTCCACACGTGTCCACTTCAACAAAGGAGAGGTCACAACCTCCGCAAAGCGGTGTTTGCAAAGCAAGATCTGACCAAGGTGTGCAAACCCTGTGAAGGGCAGAGTTATTTTCTGCTTTGCAGACCACAGGTCTCTGTCTCTACCGCTTGCCTCGGCCGCTGCAGTGTGAAAGTGGCCATGGACCTGCACATACGAGTGCATGTGGCTTTGTTCCAGTGAAACTACGTTTGCTGGCCCTGGCCTGGAAGCCCAGTGCACCCACAGGTGGAGTGAAAAGCAGATCAGGGCCAAGCGCAGGGGCTCACACCTGTAATCCCAGCACTTTGTGGGGCCGAGGCTGGTGGACTGCTTGAACCCAGCCTGGGCAACAAGGCAAAACGCTGTCTCTACAAAAATAACAAAAAATTAGCTGTACATGGTGATGTGTGTTTGTAATTCTAGCCACTTGGGAGGCTGACGCAGAAGAATCACTTCAACCTGGGAGGTGGAGGATGCAGTGAGCCGAGATTGCGCCACTGCACTCCAACCTGGGTGACAGAGCCAGACCCAAAGCCAGATCAACAGCTTGGTTCCTCATTTCTATCTGGCTCTAGAGATCCAAGGGGAAGGAAAGTCTCTCCATTAAGAAGATAAGTGGTCTGGCTAGTGAAGTTTCTTTGGCAGGGAAGTGGCGGGGGGGGGGGGGGTCAGCTAACAAAAGAAAAGAATATAGAAAAGAAGGTAAGTGAGGCAAGAGAATTTTGGGCTTCCTCTTTTGCCAAAGGGGCCTGGACTGGCCATGGGCTGATGAAGAAAACCAGACCTGCCTTCAACAAAGGCCTAGACTGGCCTGAACACGCTGGGGCAGCAGTGCCTGGCCCATGGGATAACCTTCCCAGCTCAGAGCGGGCCCTCCTGAACCCAAACACGTGGTCTGGGGGAGTGAAGGTGACCGATGAGGAGAACCGAAGTGCTGGTCACCTGTGATTTCCTCCTCAGTGAAGGCTATTGTGAACACGCCCTATTCTAACTGCTGCTGAGTCCAGAGGCCTGGCCGCTGGCCCCCACCCTTCCCCTAAGGAGGCAGTGGAACCCCCTTGACACGTTTGAGCGCCTCTGCGGCGAGCTGGCCTGCGGGTGCTCCCACCTTACCAGAGCCTGGGCTTGCCTGGCTTCTGACTCCAGCGCCCCATTGTGCTCTACCAAGTTTGACATCGCTCTCATTTTCCTCCTCTTTTTCAAGCTTGCTGTTTTCTGGCTGGACAGGCCACAGAGCTCCAGGCTGCCAGGCACTGCCTTCTTCTTCTGCAGCCTCCTGCACTGGGGCAGGGTGGTGTGGCCTGTGGGAGGGCCTTCCTGCTGCAGTGGAGGCCAGGCAGGCGTGGACAGGCCACTGCCATTGGCAGGGACAACTCCAAGCTTCCGCTTCCTTTTTAGGAGTTGGGCTCCACCTGTTGGGGACCCTCTAGGTCCCTGAGGATGACTGCCACTGGGGCCACTCTGAGACATGTCCTCTGGGGGCAACACTGCTGATTCCGACATTTCCCTGTGGGCCCTTGGACTCTTCTTCCGCGGTCGTTTCCTTTTATTGTGCATGGGGACGGCTGGAGGATGCTCGGAGCCACTCTCCTCCCCGGTGCTGGACGTGGCCTCTGCGCCTGGCTCGGCCACACGTGCCTTCAGGGCTTTCGGCTCAGCGGCCTCAGGCTCCCTGCCCCTGTTCTGTTCCAGGGTCGGGGCTGCATCCCCTGGGCCTGGACTTTCAGGCTGCAGGTGGTGCTTCTTCTTCTTCTTCCTTCTTCTCTTTTGAAGATTGCTCTCACTGTCCTCTTCCTCTGCACAAAAGACTCTGCTTCCTAAAAAGACAGAAACCCATCAATAAGCATCCCAGTGCCGGCTGGGCCAGAGTCCTGCTGGTGATTCTGAGACAGTATGATCGGCAGACACAATTTCCTGACATTCTACCACCAGGAGTTTCTGTCTCTCTTGAGGTTCTCGGTGTGCCCAGCTACCTTTGTCGTCTGGTCCTACTTCCTCCACTCCCAACTGTGACTGGAAGCCCTCCGTCTGTCCATTTATAAACACACATGGAACTGAAATCGTCCGATTTCCACTAATTCTAGGGCCCAAAGGTAAAAACCATAGATCTAGACTGGTCATCAAACAGCTGCCCCCTAGTGCTCCTTGCAGCTCCTGCTTCCCTGCAGAGGTGCCCTGGGGAGCAGGCGGACGTGAGCGGGGTGAGGTGGGGACACAGTTCCACCGAAACAGCAGAACACTTGGAAAACCACCTTTATCTCTCAGCCATTACAAACCGAAGCTTTGGGCTCTGCTAATGCTTTGTGACGGCACGAGCTCAAGTCTCGGATGCCTCCACGGTGCACACCGCTCCCCAAGGGCTCAGGCATGAGCCCTCAAGAGAAGGGCCCTTCTCTTCAGCTTTACAGCTTACCTTTCTCCTTTTCCAAGTTAGTTTTCTCTAAAAGTTTATTTCCTTTCTTCTTATGCTTTCCTTGACTGAGGATTTGGTCATCTTCATCAGCAGAAATGTCCTCCGCAAAACTGAGTTGAGATATACTGCTTCCTAGATGCCAGAGTGACACACTGTCAGCTTCCCCAGGCGCTCGAGAGTCTGCCCCAGGGGCCTAAGAGCCCACTCCCAATTTCTGCCTCATCATCATCGTTTCTCACTGTTTCTCCCGCCCAAACCTGAGCGCCGCTGACACAGGAATTACAGACTTAAAAAAGCTTTGTGGGTTTCTCAACCAAGGCAAAGCAAGGGATCACAAGCCCTCGGTGACACCCTCCATGGCTGGACTCTGAGGGCCTGGCTAATGTGGTCTCTGCATTCCAACCAGCTCACCGGTGCCCTTCCCAATTCCAGGTGTCCCTAGTGCATGAAGGGTATGGGGTGACTTCACTGACTCGTCCAAACGTAACAGCAAATGAAAGGGATCCTGAGAAATTACTTTTTTACCTTCATAGAGTATCCAATTAAAACCTTCCTAGGCCACTGCAAATCCATCTAGTTAAAACAATAAAAACCAAACCAAACCATCACAGTACCCCACATGAGAGCAGTCCACCCTCTCACTTTGGCGGTTAGGGGAGAGCCCAGGATAGGAAGGCAGGCAGGCTGCAGGGGGCCCTAGGCTTGTGTCACTTCCCATGGCTATACTGTGGTATGACTAGGTAAGGGCTAGTCTTTCTTTCTTAGAAGTTGGGGTCTTGGCTGGGCGTGGTGGCTCAAGCCTGTAATCCCAGCACTTTGGGAGGCCGAGATGGGCAGATCACGAGGTCAGGAGATTGAGACCATCCTGGCTAACATGGTGAAACCCCGTCTCTACTAAAAAATACAAAAAACTAGCCGGGCGAGGTGGCGGGCACCTATAGTCCCAGCTACTCGGAAGGTTGAGGCAGGAGAATGGTGTGAATCCGGGAGGTGGAGCTTGTAGTGAACTGAGATCCAGCCACTGCACTACAGCCTGGGTGACAGAGCGAGACTCCGTCTCAAAAACAAAAAACAAAAAACAAAAAACAAAAAAATTTGGGGTCTTGCTCTATCACCAAGACTGGAGTGCAGTGGCGTGATTACAACTTACTGCATCCTGGACCTCCTGGGCTCAAGTGATCCTCCCCTTTTAGCCTCCCAAGTGCTGGGACTACAGGCTCACGCCACCATGCCTGGCTAATTTTTTCATTTTTAGTAGATATGAGACCTCGCTATTTTGCCTGGGCTAAGGACTATTATTTCTTATTAGAGGTTTTCAGTAAAGTTCTTTCAATCCTGTTTCTCAGCGTTTGAAATCAACGCCCCCAGTGGGGTCCATAGTCATGAAAAACACCGTGAATGATGATTCTTGGCGCACCTCACCTTCAGAGAGGTCTTGGAATCTAAAAATAAAAAATAAAAATAAAAAAAATTAAAAACAAGTAACAAATGTTCATAAAGAAATCCCTTCTGTCTTCCGTAGACATATGTATTTAATTTTTAAAATACAAGCCATAGTTAAATATTTGCTAATTCACGTTCTCCTCCAGGAGGGGAGGCTAGACAGGAAATTCCGTGAGGGAAAGGTGGTACGATACAAAGGCCAAAAAGCTCAAGGCCAGTGCCGCCCTCGGTTACTGTCAATACCAGCAAGGACATGGCGGGCCAAAGATGCACCTTGGCACACCCAAATCAAACTAAGAAATTCAATTTTTTGTTTCGGAAGGCAGAAATAGCTTAGATCTCTGCTTATGTTCAATTCTCCAGTGCAGAAAGGCAAAGCTGTGTTTTGCTTTACACGATTTTTGTGCATTAGAACAAACAAGAAGCATCGAAGCGCAGTGTGGGCAGGTGCACGGGGGAGGAGACACTGGATGGCAGGGTCCTTGGGCAAGCTAGGACCACCCTGTGCCCTGGGAACCCAGTTGGGAAATGGGCAGAACTACAGGAGCTACTTTCTGGGGGCTTAACATGGAATACTTGAATGTATGCAAAGTGCTCAGAGCAGTGCCCGGCTCCTAGAGTGTGATCAGACAGTTGTCACCGATGACAGCAAGCCACGCATGAGGCCCTCCATGAATTCCAGGTCATCATGTCACTATGGTCAGAGTGATGTCAACACTGACAGCTGAATTAACTAACACTTTTGGCATAGCCATATGGGAGGGAGGGGAGAGGTAACGAATTAACCCTATCTATCTCAGTAGCACACCAGCAGAAGACACCTAAATAGCGGCTTCACATCAGTTTGTGGTTGGTTCATTTCACACATGAATAGACTTCACATCACTCTAAGGCAGCTAAGAGATGAGTATGGCTGCACTGGAAGAATGGAACCTGAGGGGTGGGACTGCTGTTTCCATTAAGCTTTTCAGTTTACGTGTTTCAGTTTACATTGCTATACACAAATGCATTAAAGGACAAAAAAAGAAGAAAGAAAAAAGATAAGCATGCAGATGGCTTGTCCCACACCAGGAGATGGGAACTAAAGGAAGGATGATGTCAGAACCCTCCCTCCAGTCACTGACTTCTTGATGAGTTTGGAGAGGCGCTTCCTGTTGAAGGGGGGCGTGTTCTTCCTGCTGGTCATTTCCAGGAGTCGATCAGCAACAGCCTTATAGTCAAACTAGGCAGGAAGAGAAACTAAACATAAGTCTGCAGCCAAACAACACTGCCTGACTTGGACATTTACATCTGCTAGTAAGAGAAGCCCCTACTGAAGCATTTGGCAACAGACAGGCTAAATAAGCATGTGCTGGGACTTGGCCACCAGGAGCACAAGCACTACCTTTGAAAAATGCGTGTTCTGTTTATTCTTGGGAGAAGCTGGGTAAGTAATTCTTTTTTTTAAAAAAAAAAAATTGTGATAGAGTACCCACAACAAAATTTACCTGGGTGTGCTTTGTTTGTTTGTTTGTTTGTTTTTGAGGCGCAGTCTGTGTCACCCAGGCTGGAGTGCAGTGGCGTGATCTTGGTTCACTGCAACCTCAGCCTCCCGGGTTCAAGTGATTCTCCTGCCTCAGCCTCCCGAGTAGCTGGGGTTACAGGTGCGCGCTGCTGCGTCGGGCTAATTTTTGTATTTGTAGTAGAGACGGGGTTTCACTGTGTTGGCCAGGCTGGTCTCGAACCCCTAACCTAAGGTGATCTGCCCACCTAGGCCTCCCAAAGTGCTGGGATTACAGGTGTGAGCCAGTGCACCCGGCCGGAGGGTGTGCTTCTTTTTAAACTTAACCTAGATTTGCAATCTGTACTTGGTAAACTTTTTTTTATTTGACAAGTGCCACTAGAGCTGGCTCTGTGGTAGAAAACAGAGCAAAGCTTAGCCATTCAAAATAAGTGCTACTATCTCTGTCAAAACTCCATCGTATTTACATTTCCTTGTCTCCAATAAGGTTATTCTCAGGAAGGTGACATTTAGTGACTGAAGGGATTAAAAAGGAGTTTACACTTCAGGCCTTATAGCTTAACTAGCTGTGACCCTAATTCTGTAGTCAGGCTACTCCATAGCAAATCCATATTCTATAAAAAGCAACAACTGCCACCCACCTGGAGAAGGGGTCCTGTGTCCTCAAAGGTTCCACAGTCATCTCTTCCTCTTTCATCACTGAGTCCATCTTTTCTGGAATGATTTTTGCCCAGTGCTGTCAAAATATACCCAGAGACCAAATTCTTGACATATCAAATACACTGAAGTGACTACTTCCACAGAAGCCACTGTCTAATTAGGTGTCTCTTAACAAAAAAGAAGGTTGGGCACGGTGGCTCACGCCTGTAATTCCAGCACCTTGGGAGGTTGAGGTGGGTGGATCACTTGAGGCCAGGAATTCTAGATCAGCCTGGGCAACTTGGCGAAAACCCATCTCCACTAAAAATACAAAAATTAGCTGGGTGTGGTTGCGGGTGCCTGTAATCCCAGCTACTCAGGAGGCTGAGGCATGAGAATCGCTTGAACCCAGGAGGCAGAGGTTGCAGTGAGCCAAGATCGCGCCCCTGCACTCCAGCCTGGGTGACAGCGAGACTCCGTCTCAAAAAAATAAAAAACGAAAGAAAATTTCTTTCAGGAGAAAAACTCTGCAAAGACATTTATAATTTCTCAGGACATTTTGATTGTTCAGGCTATGGGAATGGAAATAAGTCTGGGAAAAAGCACATGTTTTGCCTTTTGCACCCATGAAACCCCAATTCCCTGCTGCCTTCGATGCTTCCCTCCCCCACACACTGTCCCGTTAGGACGAAGGCTGTGGTGAATGGGAAGCTCCTGTCCAGGGATGCAGGCAAGTGGATGGGATACTGCATCGCCCTGGACCACCAGGGGTAGCAGCATGGATGCAGAAGTCTGGCCCTAGTCTCAGGTCAGTTTAGGACCTTGGTGAGAACCTGTCACAGCAGTACAGTCACTTCACGAGCATGCTTCAGGAAACACAAGTCAATATTAACGCAACTTTTAGCACTTAAATCATTCAAAGAGTGTTACAACCTATGAAGAAGCAGATTAAACAGACTCAGGAGAACTCAAAATTATCTTAAACATATACTGTTTCTGGAACCCTCTAAGCTTATTAGTGGTGTGGCATCAGGGTGAGGCCTGGGGAGGACGGGGCAGGTGCAGCACGCATTTGATGAACGTAACTGGGAGGGAACATCTGGAACTGCACTCGGAAGAGAGTCTGTGTCCAGGTTAGGCTGACAGAAATGTGGGGAGCGGAGGGACCCAGAGACTACTCCCATGTGGTCCCATGACCACGTAACACTTGCTCCAGGTCCTTAGTCAACTCTGTTATCTACATCAAACTTAAAATCAGACTATTTCTTTTTTTTTTGTTTTGTTTTAGAGATGGGGGTCTCATTATGTGGCCCAAGCTGGTCTCAAATTCCTGGGCTCAAGTGATCTTCCCATCTTGGCCTTCCAAAGTACTAGGATTATAGGCATGAGCCCCCAAACCCAGACTAGACTATTTCTTTTATTCTTTCTCTTTTGAGACAGGGTCGCTGGTGGCTCTGTTGTCCAGGATGCAGTGCAGTGACATGATCATGATTCACAGCAGGCTCAACCTCCCAGGTTCAACTGATCTTCCCAGCTCAGCCTCCTGAGTAGCTGAGACGACAGGTATGTGCCACCATGCTTGGCTAATTGTAAAATTTTTACAGAGTCAGGGTCTTGTTATGTTGCCCAAGCTGGTCTCCAACTCCTAGGCTCAAGCGATCCTCCCACCTCAGGCTCCTAAAGTGCTGGGATTAGGGGTGTGAGTCACCATGCCTGGCCAGAGTATTTTTTCTTTCTTTTAAAGATTCTTGGCCGGGCACAGTGGCTCATGCTTGTAATCCCAACACTTTGGGAAGCCCAGGCGGGTGGAATACCTGAGGTTGGGAGTTCGAGACCAGCCTGACCAACAGGGAGATACAAATTTTGCCGGGCATGGTATGATGGTGCATGCCTGTAATCCCAGCTACTCGGGAGGCTGGGGCAGGAGAATCGCTTGAACCCGGGAGGCGGAGGTTGCAGTGAGCCGAGATTGCGCCACTGCACTCCAGCCTGGGCGACAAGAGCGAAACTCCCTCTCAAAAAAAATTAAAATAAATAAATAAATAAAGTTACTTCCTGAAATTACTTCCTGTTGACCAGGTCTAAAAATTAAAAAGAAAAAAAAAACAGATTCTTTATTCTATCTATCTATCTAGCTATCTGTTTATTTATTTATTTTTTGAGATAGGGTTTTGCTTGGTTGCCCAGGCTAGAGTGCAGTAGCACGATCTCAGCTCACTTCAGCCTCCACCTCCTGGGTTCAAGTGATTCTCCCGCCTCAGCCTCCCAAGTAGCTGGAACTACAGGCACATGCCACCATACCTGGCTAATTTTTGTCCTTTTTGGTAGAAACTTGGTTTCACCATATTGGCCAGGCTGGTCTTGAACTCCTGACCTCAAGTTATCCAACCGCCTGGGCTTCCCAAAGTGCTGGGATTACAGGCCTGAGCCACCGCACCTGGCCAACCCTGTCTCTAAATAACTAAATAAAACATTTTGGTTTATCCTTCCAGATTTTTTAAAAGCACAAACAGTCCTAGCCAGAGCAATCACACAAAAGAAATAAATAAACGGCATCCAAACTGGTAACGAGGAAGTCAAAGTCGGTGTTTGCCGATGATACGATCATATACCTAGAAAACCCTAAAGACTCATCCGAAAAGCTCCTAGAATTGGTAAATGAATTCAGCAAAGTTTCAGGATACAAAATCAATGTACACGAATCAGTAGCACTGCTACACACCACCAACGACCAAGCTGAGAATCGTATCAAGAACTCAATCCCTTCTACAACAGCTGCAAAAAACCCCCCACCAAAACAACGACAACAAAAAACAAAACAAACAACAAAACCTCAAAAACCTTAGGAATATACCTAACCAAGGATGCAGAAGATCTCTCCAGGAAAACTACAAAACACCGCTGAAAGAAGTCACTGATGACACAAACTAATGGAAACACAGAAGCACATCCCATGCTCACGGATGGGTAGAATCAATATTGTGAAAACGACCATACTGGCAAAAGCAATCTACAGATTCAATGCAATTCCCATAAAAATACCATCATCATTCTTCACAGAACTAGAAAAAACAATCCTAAAATTCATGTGGAACCAAAAAAGAGCCTGCATAGCCAACGCAAGACTAAGCAAAAATAATAAATCTGGAGGCTGGGAGTAGTGGCTCATGCCTGTAATCCCAGCACTTTGGGAGGCTGAGGCTGGTGGATCACTTGAGGTCAGGAGTTCGAGATCAGCCTGGTCAGCATGGTGAAACCCTATCTCTACTAAAAATACAAAGACATATTAGCTAGGTGTGGTGGCGCCCGCCTATAATTCCAGCTTCTAGGGAGGCTGAGGCATGAGAATCGCTTGAACATGGGAGGCAGAGGCTGCAGTGAGCTGAGATCACACCATTGCACTCCAGCCTGGCCGACAGAGCAAGACTCTGTCCCCGCCCTGCAAAAAAAAACCAAAAAAACAAAAACCCCAAAAAAACCCAGAGACATCAGAATACCCGATTTCAAACTATACGATAAAGCTATAGTCACCATAATGGCATGGTATTGGTACTGGTATAAACACAGGCACATAGACCAATGGAACAGGAGAACCCAGAAATAAACCCAAATACTTACACTCAATCAATCTTCAACCAAGCAAACAAACACAAAGTGTAAGGAAAGGACACCCTATTCAAAAATGGTGCTGGGATAATTGTGAAGCCACATGTAGAAGAACGAAACTGGATCCTCATCTCTCACCTTATACAAAAATCAGCTCGGCCAGGTGCGGTGGCTCACGCCTGTAATCCCAGCACTTTGAGAGGCTGAGGCAGGCGGATCACGAGGTCAGGAGTTTGAGACCATCCTGGTTAACACAGTGAAACCCCGTCTCTACTAAAAATACAAAAAATTAGCCAGGCGTGGTGGTGGGCGCCTGTAGTCCCAGCTACTTGGGAGGCTGAGGCAGGAGAATGGCGTGAACCCGTGAGGCGGAACTTGCAGTGAGCCGAGATCGCGCCACTGCACTCCAGCCTGGGCAAGAGTGAGACTCTGTCTCCAAAAAGAAAAATCCAAAAGCAAATGCAATGAAAACAAAAATAGATGGGACCTAATTAAACTAAAAATCTTCTACACAGCAAAAGAAATAATCAGCAGAATAAAACAGAATGGGAGAAAATATTTGCCAATTATGCAGTCAACAAAGGACTAATATCCAGAATCTACAAGGAACTCAAACAAATCAGCAAGAAAAAAAAATCCCATCAAAAAGTAGGCTAAGGACATGAACAGACAATTCTCAAAAGAAGATATACAAATGGTCAACAGACATATGGAAATGCAAATGAAAACCATAATGAGATACCACCTCACTCCAGCAAGAATGGCCATAATTTAAAAAATCAAAAAATAATAGATGTTGGTGGCTGGGCACGGTGGCTCGTGCCTGTAATCGCTGCACTTTGGGAGGCAGAGGTGGGTGCATCACCTGAGGTCAGGAGTTTGAGACCAGCCTGGCCAACATGATGAAACCCATCTCTACTAAAATGCAAAAAATTAGCTGGCCTGGTGGAAGGTGTCTGTAATCCCAGCTACTTAGGAGGCTGAGGCAGGAGAATCGCTTGAACCTGGGAGGTGGAGGTTGCAGTGAGCTGAGATGGCACCACTGCACTCCAGCCTGGGCAACAAGAAGCAAAACTCCGTCTCAAAAAAAAAAAAAAATGTAGGCACAGATGTGGTGAAAAGGGAAGACTTTTATACTGCTGGTGGGAATGCAAACTAGTACAGCCACTATGGAAAACAGTATGGAGATTCCTTAAAGAATTAAAGGTAGATCTACCATTGATCCAGCAATTCCACTGCCGGGTATCTACCCAGAGGAAAAGAAGTCACTATCTGAAAAATACACTTGCACACGCATGTTTATAGCAGCACAATCCACAGCTGTGAAAACATGGAACTGGCCTGAATGCCCATTGATCAGTGAGTGGATAAAGAAAATGTGGTATATATACCGTGGAATACTACTCAGCCATAAAAAGGAATGAAATAATGGTATCCACAGCAACCTGGATAGAGTTGGAGACCATTATTCTAAGTGAAGTAACTCAGGAATGGAAAACCAAAATATTTTATGTTCTCACCTAAAAGTGGGAGCTAAGCTATGAGGATGCAAAGGCTGAAGAATGATACAATGGGCTTTGGGGACTCAGGGGAAAGGGTGGGAGGAGGGTGAGGGATAAAGACTACACACTGGGTACAGTGTACACTGCTCGGGTGACGGGTGTACCAGAATCTCAGCAATCACCACTAAAGAACTTATCCATGTAACCCAAACCACCTATTCCCCCTAAATTATCAAAATAAATAAAATAACCTTTTATGAAAAAAAAAAAGCACAAATAAACGTTTAAAAACAAATCAGATGCACAACTATTATATAGCCATAATAACTAAAGAAAACCCAAACAACAAATCAGGCTTCTCCACAGAGTTGGTGCCGCGCTTTAAAAAACACATATATATGTATATTAATTTTCCTTTGGTCCTTCTTAGTTTTTAGGAACTTTGCTTTTAAATGGTTATATAACACTTCAAAAGCAGGTAAACTGTGATCTAACCATTCCCCTCATTTTGTGCATTCAGATAAAGCACTGAGAATTTGGACGGGTCTGCAACTTCAAAAGCATATTCTACCTTAAGTCTGCAGACACCAAACAGTAGTAAGAATGATGCCAGTCCACAGCGGGCATGTAAACATCCCAAGAAAAAGAACCTTGAAGGAAGTCGTGAGTTGAGAAAGGACAGCCACAGAAACAAGGGTACGTCCCTTGAGTAACCCGTAGGAATGAGGCCACGCTAAGGTGTTGAAATATGTCAAACAAAACAACAAAACAAACAAAAAGCACCAGAAAGCACTAGCAGTGACAATGTAAAATCCTTGAGGACAGTCCTGAGATCCTGGGAGGTATAGAAAGCACTAGCAGTGACAATGTAAAATCCTTGAGGACAGTCCTGA
>NC_045452.1:35670618-35730619 GCF_002776525.5 Piliocolobus tephrosceles
TGGGAGGTACAGAAATGTGTGTATGCCACGTGGGACAGGTCTCAGGTCTCCCTATAGCCCCGCTGGGCACCGTCCAGGCACAAAGAACCCACCTCTGCTGCTTTTCTTGGGAAGGGCTGAGGCACAGTCATCAACTCTAGGTTGCCTTCAGTAAGATGCCAACAAATATATTACAAAGTGTTTGTCTGAGGAGGATTTTACCCGAAAGAAAGCTAGACTGACCAAGAACATCCTCCTACCTGTCTTCTTTTTACTGACAGCTCTTCTCATGGACACCTCATTTTCAGGTATCTCCTCAGCAGAGAGGTCACCATCGCCCACTTTTGTCTTCTGTTCCTCCATCGTCTCCTCAGGCACAAAAGGAGACTGATCGACGATAGCTTCGAAGACGCCCCGAGCTATGGTCTGCACCAGGGTGTGGCTGCGGGAAGAAGCACAGCGGAGAGCATGCGATGAGAACGAGCGGCCTGGCCTTCTGGCTTCAGGAGTGCAGAGGGAAGCCCTGTACACGTGGCTGTGGTCTGGAGTGGCCCCTATGGGCCAGCAAGCATCTGCGAGGGACTGCCTAAGTGCCACCTGACAGGCATGGGATGCCCAGCAGTCAGATCTTTGGGCGTGGGAGGGCATTCCTGGAATGAGTGAGTCAAACACTGAAGCTAGAAGAGCCAAATCACCGCTCGAAGCTTCGGCCGCCTTCTCCAGCTGCTCTCTGCTGTGAAGCAGTGTCCTGAGTACCCCGCGCCTGGATGCACGACGGCAAGCAACTCCCCATGAGCAAGTGCCCGGAGCAGTGGGGACCAAGTGCCCGGAACAGTGGGGACCAAGTGCCTGGAACAGTGGGGACCAAGTGCCCGGAGCAGTGGGAACCAACGTGGGGATCACTTACTCCTTAGTCTTTGCAGCGATCTTGCAGAACGGATCGATAAACTTGAGATTCTGATCTGCTAAAAGCTTAATTTAGAAAAAGGGAAAAATTGAGAAACAGCCTTGCCCTTCTTGACATGTCCTTGAAAAAGGGATCATTCACATCTTTGACAAAGGTGGAGTTAGACCAAGCAATGCCTGTCTCACACAACCCCAAGGCGCCCCTAGGGAACGCCACAGAAGCCGGGAGCCAGGCTGAAGATCGAGGCCACCCTCCAGCTACTTGGTATCTCAGTGCAGTGGCTGGAGAAAGGCACCCAGCCCAACCTGCACGATCGTATCCACCCAACACACAGAACAAGGGTGCCCAATCCTGTGACTTCCCCGAGCCACGCTGGAAGAACTGTCCTGGGCCACACATAAAATATACAAACACTAACGATAGCTGATGAGCTAAAAATAAAATAAAATGCAAAGAAAAAGAAAAAAATCTCATAATATTTTAAGAAAGTTTATGAATTCGTGTTGGGCCACATTCAAAACCGCCCTGGGCCCCATGCAGCTCTCAGGCAGCGGGCTGGACAAACCTGATACAGGACATACATACACTTCCTCTACAAGAGGGGTCACAGGGACCCTGCCTCCACGTGTGAGACAAAAGAATTATTGTTTTGAATATAACGTATTTTCTTTTAATTAAAAAAAAACCTGTTCCCTGCAAAACATCTGTGAAAGGAAAGCAAAATCTGTGCATATTCCCACATCCAGAGAATGATCTGCATACTAAAAAATGTATGTTTCCTTTCCAGCCTTTTGTCTCTTTATGAGCATATACTTAATGTCTATCATTTGCATAGCTTTTCCTACAGCTTTATAAAGCTCCCTAGATCCTGAGCACTCCCCCGTGTTAGTGAGTTCTTCATTGGAGTCTGTAGCTTGCTTTCAATTCTATTTTACAGGTAAGACTGTCATGTACATCCTCAGTGCACAAATCCCGCCCCACCAGCTGCTTAGGACACATTCCCAGAGAGGACTGAAGCAATTCCCACTGCTATAGTCGCTGGTCACGCGAAGTGCCACCCCACAGCAATTCACTGGCAACTACTGCAAACACTGGTGGCCCTCTCACCCATGGGCAGCCTGTCGGCAGCAGCTTACCTCCTTCCCCCCAACTTTGGAGAGTTCATCCAGGTAAATATCAATGAAGTGGAATCTCACTCCATTAGGAGACTGACTCTCAGGACACAGGATCTCCTTCATCAGGACATCCAAGAAAACCTTGATTCGGCTAAACAACCAAACACATGCTTCTGTTAATGACAGTACGCCAACACTTCTCACTTCCCAAAGAGAAACAAAAATACTCGGTCTGGTACCTACATAGCATAACAATCAATGCAAGACTGAAATCATTTTACAAGGAAAAAAGCAATCACTTAAATCAGTATAAAATGTTAATTGTCATATATACTTAACTATTTTATGCCTTCTACTGGATTTCAATTTTCTGTAGGTAATGATGCATCAAGCGTCTCATGGTATTCTACAAGTTCAGAAAACTTGACAGACACTCTACTACCTTTTAAGTTTTAAGGCTACCAGATGCTAACTCGAATAGTTTACTGACCTTTCTTCCCAGCCGTTTCGCTTCAAGACTTCAAAGGACTGCCTCAGGACCAGACGAATCAGCTAAAGATAGGCAATTTTTGTAAAAAAAAAAAAAGGAAAGGTAAGAAATATTTATCAGCTCAGCAGAATGAGGGGACCAATGAAATTGGTATGGCCTGGTTCCCAAAAGTAAAAAAATATTCACAACACTCATATTTAACTTCTAGATCAAAAAACATATTCAGAGCCAGGAGCAGTGGCTCACACCCATAACCCCAGCATTTTGGGAGGCTGAGGTGGGCAGATCATTTGAGGCCAGGAGTTCAAGACCACCCTGGCCAACATGGTAAACTCTTATCTCTACTAAAAATAGAAAAATTAGCTGGGTGTGGTGGTGGGCGTCTGTGGTCCCAGCTACTCAGGAGACTGAGGCAGGAGAATCACCGGAACCCAGGCGGTGGAGGTTGCAGTGAGCTGAGATCGCACCACTGCACTCCAGTCTGGGGAATAGAGCGAGAGAGACTATGTCTCAAAAAATATCCAACACATTCACTAACGCTCCCCAAACTCATCCTTAAGAGCTGCAAAAGCTAAAACAGAGAAGCTTTCCAGGACAGATTCAAATTCTTCCTTCACACTAAGCCTGTGGCTTGTTTTGCTTCACAAATAAACCTTTCCATTGCTTTTAAGATAAAGGACATTCTTTTCTTCCCTGGAGTTTTTGAAGTAACTGTGGCAGATCTTACCATATAGTATTTGTCCAGGCGCAGCCTGTCTATTCCTTTCCATTCTCGATTCATGGTTTGCCAAAAGGTCTGAATGAACAGGTGTTCTGCAGTGAACAAAAGGCTCTAAATACTTGGCTTCCACATCAACATATTAACATATAGCAAGAAAATAACGAAGAGGAACAAACTAGCATTATTTATTATTCACTTTTCTCAGTAATTCTTGGGCAGCTAGAAAATGTTTGATGATTAAAAATAATCATTTCTTTTACATTTATTTTTAAACATCACTTGGACTGTGTAGATCTTTTACTTTTTAATTTTTTAATTTTTGAGACGGGGTCCCACTCTGTGGCCCAGGCTGGAGTGCAATGGTGAGATCTCAGCTCATTGCAACCTCTGCCTCCTGGGTTCAAGTCATTCTCCTGCCTCAGCCTCACCAGTAGCTGGGATTACAGGTGAGCACCACCACACCTGGCTAATCTTCATATTTTTAGTGAAGACAGGGTTTAACCATGTTGGCCAGGCTGGTCTCAAACTCCTGACCTCAGGTGATCCATCCACCTTGGCCTCCCAAAGTGCTGGGATTAACAGGCATGAGCCACCGCGCCTGGCCTTGATCTTTTGCATTTAAATAAAAACAGAATAATAGGAAGGGCTGGCAACCTTGTAATGTTAGATTTGAATGCTCTCTGGAGCATTTTTCCTTTACCCACTGCAAAGCCACGTTCCTTTTAAAATAAAAAGATTCCTTGTTCTACCTCTAGTGACTCTTCCTACTGCATTGGTACCTGACAATCAGTCCAAAACCATTAATTCTGACACATATATAATCCATATAGAAACTGATATTTTTGTCTGATGAGAGGTGTCGCCTGGGTGAGCTACAGCACAAAGCACTCAATTTTTCTCTTCTGACCCACAAAACTGGCACTTTTTTATTCAAAAACAATTTTTGTTGATTTTTTGGTTTTCTTTCTTTGTGCACAATTCTTTTTTCATCTTTGCAAATCTATTATATATCATATGTAGAATTTTGTTCAATATGAGTCAGTTAATATTCAGAGCACCACTGGGGGTTGCTGAAATCATTAGGATGGTTTTCCGAAGAGCGTTAAGCAGAACAAACGAAGTCTGCTGCCTTTTTCTTCCTGTGTAAGCAATCAATGCCTGACACAGAAGCACCCTAACTAATTTCTTTTCTCTTTGGTTGAGACACCAGGAGTGGTGTCTTCTGTGTATTTATTTACTACCAGTGACAGCTCTGTTCTTGGGGAAGATGAACCTGGCATCCAGAGGTCACCATGGACCCTGCATCTGGCTCTCCAGGCTGCAAGTTAAAGTAACTCAGAATTTGAAGATTCTGGAGGATTATTTCTAGAAGCATTTTCTGAAATCTCTGAGATGTCAAATCGATTCTCCCCAAGACACTTCGCCCTCTCACCAAGTCAATGACTAAGTTTATCACAGCTTTTAAAAACAGGAACGGCTTGTCCACTGACATCTATACAATACCAGCACAAGGTTCCCATTAAACTAGCACGTCGGAAAACTTGGAAGGAAGGAGAAGAAACAACAGGACTCACGAGCTGCTGAGTTGTTAACAGCGTGGACTAGCTGTGCGATGGTGTTGGCGAGCTCTTCCTGCAGAGGCGGGGTTGGGGAGAAAAATGGGGGTTATTGTGGGCCAACATGAGATGCTTGTGCCGCGGCCTACTTCCTCCTCCCACTTCTGCTGGCGGGCAGGTCTGCGCCTCTTGTCACTTCCGCTAAGAAGTATGTATCCGAATATCTGAATTTTATCAAACGTGTAATTTCCAATACTGATGGACTATTATGCTAACTTGGTATGTCTGCAAGAACTGTGTTAAGCTACATGTTTAAAAAAGCATCTCTAGTTATCAGTTCAAATGAACTAGAGATTAAATAATTTAGTTATCAGTTCTTGGCTTTATAACTATATCTGGCCATGTGCGGTTGCTCACGCCTGTAATTCCAGCACTTTGGGAGGCCGAGGCAGGTGGATCACCTGAGGTCAGGAGTTCAAGACCAGCCTGACCAAGATGGCACCCCTACAGCTCTATTAAAACTTCAAAAATTAGCCAGGCGTGCTGGCGTGTGCCTCTAGTTCCAGCTACTCGGGAGGCTGGGACAGAATTGCTTGAACTCGGAGGTAGAAGGTGCAGTGAGCCAAGATCGTGCCATTGCACTCTAGCCTGGGCCACAGAGCGAGACTCTGTCTCAAAACAACAACCAAAAAACCCACATCTAAGCTGGGCATGGCAGCTCATGCCTGTAATGGGAGCCCGAGCACTTTGGCAGGCCAAGGCAGGCGGATCGCTCGAGTCTAGGAGTTCAACGCTAGCCTAGGCAACACAATGAGATCCAGTCTCTACAAAAAAATACAAAAATTAGCCAGGCACGGAGGCATGCACCTGTAGTCCCAGCTAGTCGGGTGGCTGAGGCAGGAGGATCAGCTGAGCAACAGGGAGGCTGGGGCTGTAGTGAGCCATGATTGCACCACTGTACTTCAGCCTGGGCAACAGAGTGAGACTGTCAAAAAAACAAAACAAAACAAAAAAACAAAAACAAAAACAAACAAAAAAACCACTTCATCATAATCCCAGAAATCCTGTGAAACACAAAGACAGCAGGGCAGACCCCACAGAGGTTAGATGCTGGGATGCTCACTGCACACCATGGGAAAGGCCTCCCCCCGCCCGGTCAGAGATAAGGTGGAATGTGAAGGTAAACCCAGCCTTCTGGGCTCTGTCCTGGGTGAAGGGGTCCCCGGAAAAGCATGCTCTGCTGAGGTGCAGCAGGCTCACTCTGGGGAGATGCCCCCGTTCCTGAGGTTCCGTGAGAAAAGCACACTCCTCATCGGTCTCACTCACACGGCACCCGGTCTGTTTTCCTTTGTGGGAGAATGAGATTCCTGTCCGTTGGTTTTCTTCCTCCACTAAAGCTGTTGGTTGTTACTTTTGAATGTAATATAGAAATATTTTGCCCTGTTCCTACTCAAAATATGTTCAGTAAAATAAAAATAAATTAAAACAAGTTATTACGCAGCATGGGAGAAATGGCAAGGCTGCATGTTAAAACCCAGAAAAGTAAAATCTCGCCCTGAGGACTTGTCATCTGCATCAGAGACTTGCAAGCACTTCTCCTCAAGGCTGGTTCTTCTACCTCAGGAGTGTCCAGTCTTTTGCTTCCCCTGAGCCACACTGGAAGAACTGTCTTGGGCCACACACAGAACACTAATGATAGTGATGAGCTTAAAAAAAAAAAATCTCACAAGGTCCTAAGAAAGTTTACGAATTTGTGTTGGGCTGCATTCAAAGCCATCCTGGGCCGCATGTGGCTCGCGGGTAGACAAGCTTCCTCTACCTCTACAGAGGCAGATCTGATCTACATTTATGGGTCAGAACAAAGCTTTTAAAATGTGAAAGTCACTTCTTTAGTGTTGGCTTTGGTGGTGGGCTCAGCAGTCCCTGCAGAGAGAGACCGAGCCTGCTGCATGTTTGGATGACTGCGCAGGCAACTCGGCTTTAACAGGGAGGCTTTCACGGAGTGCCTACCGCCTGCTCTCCATGGAACCCGAAGCCCAGCGAAGCGGCTGCCTTGTCCTGGGTTTCACAGGGTCTTCACTAGTTAGTGCTCCTGTCATGCCATCCTTGACCACAAAAAATAAACTTACCAGAAGAGAGAAACTTTAAGTAATGTAAAACCTAGCATGGAACCTATGAAATTTTACAGAGAAATAGTAAATTGACAACGAATGCACATCTTTCATTTTATTTGAAAAGACAATTCACCTAACTGTGTTGACACTGCATCCCTTTCTGTACGGACAAGAGGTAAGAAAATGACTCCTTGAAGCATGACCGTCAGTGTGCGTCAGTGTATTGGGGGACTGGCACAGCGTGAGTGCTCAAGTCTCTTATCCAGACACAGCAAGAACCAGGGAGCATGACAAAGGGAATGCACGTTACCTGTAGAAGGGGTTCATCCTGCACCCACATGCAGTAGAAGAGCCCCTTCCAGATTTTTAGAAGTTCCTCCTGACTGAAACCTCCTGGAAGGCAAAACAGCACAAACATCTTAGAATCTATGCATCTCCTTTCTTAAAGTTTAGACAGCGGTGAAGTACCACATACATTTTAATTCTCTTTCATTTGCACGTCTTTTTAAAAAATGGAAGCAAACATTTCGTTATTATTATAAAAGAAACACAAATAAATTACTACTGTACCTGCAGCTTTATCAGCTACAGAGTAGGGTGGCAGTGGTGGCCTGGCCTCAGTGTGAGGAAGCAAATGTCATCACAACACAAAATTCATGAACAAAGTGGCCACTTAGGAAATCAGCTCCCCTCAAGGCCCTCCCTGCCCACCACGTGCAGCCATCCTGCACACTGACATTTTCGCTGGTCTTGTGAAGTAAAACTGCAAATCTTACAAGAGATGCGGGGGATTTGCTCATATGAAGCCCCAGCAACGGGCAGCCCCACTTCCAAGGAACAGAAAACCACCCAGGCTGAGGACACAGGAGCTCCGAACAGTACATCGGAAAGTCAAAGACCTAGGAAAGGGCCCGGGGACACTGACACTACTTTGGAACATTTTTGCAAAAATGACCTTTTAAGGATCCTAGTATGAGGTCGAAAGTGGCTGCCTCCCAGTCACCCTTCCTGTAACGGTGATCATTTACTGCAGCATCACCAGGGTTGGCTTTGTTCTGACTATAGCTACTTAGGGATCTACCTCTGCCTTCATGATCTATGACTAAATGACCAGTCTCGTTCAGCCTTAGACCTCCTGAGTAGACCCCAGGTGTCATAAAGTATTTGCTGACTGACATAAAGAATCACAAAATTATAAGGTAGGTGTACACTCCTGGAGCTTCCGAGCCTATGGACCATGAAATTAGAACACAAACAGAAACCTCAAGTCTTGATGTGTGTTACAAATGGTCTTTATGAGGATTTTACCAGGAGATCCTAGGAGAAATCTTTTGGAGCAACAAAGTGCTATAAATTAGATGAATGCAAACAAATATTTAGAATCAACGTGATCTTAATACTCCAAAAGATGCTTAAAAAGTGACAAAAAGGGTCGGGCACAGTGGCTCACGCCTGTAATCCCAGGACTTTGGGAGGCCGAGGTGAGTGGATCACGAGGTCAGAAGATTGAGACCATCCTGGCTAACACGGTGAAACCACATCTCCACTAAAAATAAAAAAAAATTAGCCAGGCGTGATGGCGGGCACCTGTAGTCCTAGCTACTCCGGAGGCTGAGGCAGGAGAATGGCATGAACCCAGGAGGCGGAGCTTGCAGTGAGCCAAGATTGTGCCACTGCACTCCAGCCTGGGCAACAGAGCGAGACTTTGTCTCTTAAAAAAAAAAAAAAAAAAAGTGACAAAAAGACCTTTTTTGATCGACCAAAGTTTATTTAGTGTATTCAGAGTGCATTTACCTTTATTTATAGGTATTGATTTCCACTTTACTAAGGGTCTTTCTCCCATCAACAATTTTATAATGGTACATTTTGATTCTTCTTCTTTTTTTTGGGGGGGGGGACAGAATCTTGCTCGTTGCCCAGGCTCAATCTAGGCTCACTGCAACCTCTGCCTCCCGGGGTCAAGCGATTCTCCCACCTCAGCCTCAAGAGTAGTTGGGATTATAGGCATGCGCCACCACACCTGGCTAATTTTTTGTATTTTTAGTGGAGACAGGGTTTCACCATGTTGGCCAGGCTGGTCCAGAACTCCTGACCTCAGGTGATCCACTGGCCTCGGCCTCCCAAAGTGCTGGGATTACTGGTGTGAGCCACCACGCCTGGCCTGCATTTTTATTCTGATAGTTTTCCATGTAAAACCAAGATATCAGAAACTAACATAAAACTAGTTTATTCAAGTATATTTCCTTTCGCAGTTGGAGAGAAGATGTACCAACTGGTTCTCTTGCCCTCTTGTTATGAACAAATCATGCCTGGGGATCCTCACACGGCTAATGTAAGTATGGTATGAGTGATAAACCCCACTAGAGCTGAGCCAACGGTGGTCACGATTACAATAACTTTTTTTCTTGGTCACAGTGACCTGCATTTATATTTAATCATGTTCAAAGACCACATATATTCCCAGTGAATTAAAGGCTTTGGGCAAGGATCATAAATGGCTGCTAAAACATTAGACGAAAAGATATCACCCAGGCGTGGCGGCTCACTTGTGCTCAGGAGTTTGAGACCAGCCTGGGCAACACAGCAAAACCCAGTCTCTACAACACTGTACTCCAGTTGGGCAACAGAGCAAGACCCTGTCTTAAACACACACACACACACACGCACACGCACACACCCCAACAACAAAACCAAAAAACTGGCAGGGCATGGTGGCATGTGCCTGCAGTCCCAAGTACTCAGATGGCTGAGGTGAGAGGATGACCTGAGCCCAGGAATTTGAGGCTGCAGTAAGCTATAATCGTGCCACTGCACTCCAACCTGGGCAACAGAGCAACTCTGTCTCACAAACAAACAAACAAAAAACAATATTAAGAAACTTGAAAATGGATGTGTCAGACCATCAACACCCAAACCCACTGACCGATCATTAACATGCACAGGCAATCACTCATCAGATGTCCAGAGGCGATGCCGACAGGAAGAACGCTGCACCAACCGTGAAGTATTCTTACAAAAGTAAAACAAAACAAAAAAACAAAAACCCAACTGTGTCAAATCTTAACTATTAATACTAGTTTATAGGAAATACAGGGGACAGAGGAACATGGTAAGTGAGACAACAGGATGCAGTCAACAAACCCCAAGTATGTGAAACTCTACAAAGCATATGACCCATGTCCTCCAACAAATAAACTGTACAGAAAAAAGAAGACGGTAAGAACTGTTAGAATTTAAGAGCGTCTTGGCAGACATATTAACCAAACGCAACAGGTGGTCCTCATTTGGATTGGTCATAAAAAACATTTGAGATGATGAGAAAAACTGAACAGATTGGATATTTCATGCTATTAAGGATTTTTTTTTTTTTTTGAGACAGTCTCACTGTCACCCAGGCTGGAGTGCAATGGCGCAACCTTGGCTCCCTGCAACCTCTGCCGTCTGGGTTCAAGCAATTCTCCTGCCTCAGCCTCCCAAGTAGCTGAGATTACAGGGACCTGCCACCGTGCCCAGCTATGTTTTGTAGTTTTTAGTAGAGACGGGGTTCTGCCATGTTGGCCAGGATGGTCTTAGTCTCTTGACCTCGTGATCCGCCCACCTCGGCCTCCCAAAGTGCTGGGATTACAGGCGTGAACCAGCACGCCTGGCTGCCACGCTAGTTTTAAGGGGGAAAGTGAAGCACAGCTTTGTGCAGGAGCTGAACTGCTGGGCCCAGAACCTTGTTTTTCTCCACTGCAACCTCTGCTGCCCCAAAGACTATCTCCATTCTCAGACAGGATCCACTTGTGTTACAAGGTGGCTGGGAGCAGGTACAGTGTATTCTCTTCAAGTCCAGTAAGGAGAGAGCTAGAGACTCCTAAGGACTGAGCAAGATTTTTACCTGCAGAGGGTCGCTTGGCTTTCCTTGAACCTGTCCATGGCCAAGGGAATTCTGCTGCATTGGTGGAAGCCGCCTCCTCTCCATGTAGGTAAGCCCCACCCAGACCACAGAGTCCCTCTGCACCCTGCTTGAAGGCAGAGAGCCTTGGAGAGGAATCACAATGTAGCTGCCCAGCAAGGACAAGGAGTGACCTGAGCCTGACCCCACACAGTCACCCAGGTCCTTTAAATCCTCTTTTTGTGTTTAAGTTGATTAACGCCCCTGCCCTTCCAGTTACATCATTGTCTTAGTCTGTTGCATTGCTATAAAGGAATACCTGACGCTAAGAGGTTTATTTGGCTCGGGGCTCTGCAGGCTGTACAAGCATGGCTCCAGCATCTGCTTCCGGTGAGGACCTCAGGGAGTGAGCGTCTTGTCTTGGCTGGAGGGGAAGGGGAGTTGTCATGTCCCCTTCCCCTCCAGCAAGAGAGGAGGAAGGTGCCAGGCTCTTTAACAGCCAGATCACACAGGAATTAGGAGTGAGCACTCACTTAATCCCAGGAGAATGGCACCAAGATTCTCCGTGAGACAGGAGAATCGCTAGAACCCAGGAGGCAGAGGTTTCAGTGAGCCAAGATCGCACCACTGCACTCCAGCCTGAGTGACACAGCGAGACTCCATCTCAAAAAATAAACAAATAAATAAATAAAATAAAATAACTCTAGCGTGCTGTGGATGTTCTGTCCAGTTGCAACGGAGAGAGTCCTAACTAATAAAAACACGTTTATTGAAAAGAACCCTACCACCATCAAAGTGATATAATCACAAGCTTGTCTTGCTCCCTGCCTCCTGAATCCCAGGCTCTGAACCAGAGGGACTGATGCAACCTATCTGATGTGCATCTTTCCAGATCTTTCCTGTGCCTTTATTTACAGAACAGTTACATGTAGTGCAGAAAAGCACAGTTGTGTGTGTGACCTAAATGGCCTAATATTCTGTATTCTGGTGTTTCTCACTTAAAAACAGCACATTTATCTCCAGATGGTTTTGTAAGTAGACCATTGGGTCAAGCCAACGGTAAGTGATAATGTGGTCTGCCCAGTATCTACTATGGACAGCCCACACCTGTAACAGGCAAAGGCACAGTATGATGTGCTACAGAGGCGTTCATAATGGAAAACAGTAGATTCTGACAGTGACAACAGACCCTGGACAGTGGGCAGCAAAGTGGGCTGGGTGAGTAATATGGGTGGCTGTGTCCCCACCCAAATCTCACCTTGAATTGTAATAACCCCCACATGTGGTGGGAGGGACCCAGTGGGAGGTAACTGAATCACGGGGATGGGTTTTTCTCATGCTGTTCTCATGAGAATGAGTAAGTCTCACAAGATCTAACGGTTTTATAAAGGGGAGCTCTCCTGCACATACCCTCTCGCCTGGCTGCCAGGGATGACGTGCCTTTGCTTTGCTTTTCCTTTGCTGTCTGCCATGATTGTGAGGCTTCCCCAGCCATGTGGAACTGTGAGTCCATTAAACCTCTTTCCTTTATAAATTACCCAGTATCTGGTGTGTCTTTATTAGCAGCGTAAGAACAGGCTAATACAATGAGAAAAGATATTCTGATTGTCTCTTTTCTAGGAGGCAATGCAGTAGCACGGAAACAAACCTTGGCTCAGGCCCCAGCTTCCTACCAACAAGTGCCCAGTATCGGAAAACTGTCAACTGACTTTTGGGCCTCAGTTCTACCACCTATACTATATGAAAGATTTATCGTTAGGGTCAAGCCCAAGACGTGTGAAACACTGTAAGGATAAAGCACTATTCAGCTGGTGAGATATTACAATAGTAATTATCTCACTTTCTATTCCTACGGTCTATTTACATTTTGTTCCCTTTTCTCTTTTTCTTTTTTTTTTGAGACGGAGTTTTGTTCTTGTTGCCCAGGCTGCAGCGCAATGGTACGTTCTTGGTTCACTGCAACCTCCAAATCCCGGGTTCAAGCGATTCTCCTGCCTCAGCCTCCTGAGTAGCTGGGATTACAGGCATGTGCCATCATGCCTGGCTAATTTTGTATTTTTAGTAGAGACGGAGTTTCTCCATGTTGGTCAGGCTGGTCTTGAACTCCTAACCTCAGGTGATCCACCCGCTTTGGCCTCCCAAAGTGTTGGGATTACAGGCGTGAGCCACCACGCCCGGCATTATTTGGTTCCCTTTTAAAACATCTATTTTCCATTTATGTCTGTGTGTGTGTGTGCATTCACTTAGGAATTTAATAAAAACAAGCCACCAATTTTTGAAGTATTCAAAGTAAAAGAGAGAAATGCTCATTACTGAATTACTTTCAAAACTCTGAAAGGCAAAGTACATTGTCTGAAGCAGTTTGGTTTCACCAGTCTTTTCTTCTCTATTTTCTTCTTGGGGCTAAATTTCTGAAACTTAATACAATTACATTTTTACAACAAGACAATATAGGTTCAGTTACTTCAAAATGAATGAGGTAGGCCAGGTGCAGTGACTCACTCCTGTAATCCCAGCACTTTGGGAGGCCGAGGTGGGCAGATCACCTGATGTCAGGCGTTCAAGACCAGCCTGGCCAACACAGAGTGAAACCTCATCTCTACTAAAAAAATACAAAAATCAGCTGGGCATGGTGGTGCACGCCTGTAGTCCCAGCTACTTGGGAAGCTGAGGCAGGAGAATCGCTTGAACCTGGGAGGTGGAGGTTGCAGTGAGCCGAGGCTGTGTCACTGCACTCCAGCCTGGGCAACAGAGCAAGTCTCTGTCTCTCAAAAAAACAAAAACAAAGGCTGGGTACGGTGTGGCTCACACCTGTAATTCCAGCACTTTTGGAGGCCGAGGTGGGCGGATCACGAGGTCAGCAGCTCAAGACCAGCCTGGCCAACATGGTGAAACCCTGTCTCTACTAAAATTACAAAAATTAGCCAGGCGTGGTGGTGGGTGCTCCCAGCTACTCAGGAGGGTGAGGCAGGAGAATCGCTTGAAACTGGAAGGTGGAGGTTGTAGTTAGCAGACATCACGCTATTGCACTCCAGCCTGGGGGAAAGAGCTAAACTCTGTCTCAAAAAACAAAAACACACAAAACAAATGAGGTGAACATCAAAGTGAGACATGTAGACATGTGAAATATCAGTAGGTTTTGAAATCAGCAAATCCAACAGCTACACTCACCATGTAATGAGCCCAGGAGCCATTTCAGATGGGGGTAAAGTGCTATACTTGAACACACCTCAGGGTCAGAACATCCACAACTCCTATTTATTATAACTCTTGGGCGGAGAGAACCCTAACTCCATCATTAAAAAAAAAATTTCTTACTGAATCTAATACAGCATTAACCATAAGATGTACTGTTATTTTGTATGTTGCCAAAAAGAAAGCAATGATGCAAATTCAATTGTCACCAGGTTGATTTTAGGATGCCTCTCCATTTTAGTCAATATTTTTAAAGTCGCAGAACTGATAAGATAGGCAGGGATTGTTTTGTCCGCTGCTATATTCCCAGTGCCAAGAATAGCGTACATAATAGTACACAGTTGGCACTCCATAAATGTTTGCTAAATATATGAATGAATGAATGAATTGGGACAAATAAGCTCTTATGAATGAAAGCCATGGAGAGTGATCATTTTAGGACTGTGAGTACCCAACTCGAACAGTTAAAGCATGAGCCCAACATTCTGTTACTTAAAGCAATACAAAGATTTCCAATTTATTTTTAAAATTACAAAGCTATCTATTTATGTTGCTGCAGAACAGCTCATGTTTCAGGAAGAGTGAAATCTCAGATTTCCTTTATGATGCCTAAGACAAGACGCAAAAAAGTTTGAGCCTGTTAACGGGAGTCAAATGTCAGGCCAAGTTATTTCCAAACTTGTGTTTTAATTGTGATGGGCCATAGCTGTGGCAGAGACCTTGTGTTTTCTTGTCCCATTATCACTGTCCATGATGACGTTCACGCTGCAGAGTTATTTTTTGAAGGCCCACTGTATTCCATGCCATGTGGTGGTGAACAGATGTACAAGACAAGAAACTCTGGGTGTGATAGGCACTAACCAGACAGGACTCTGGAGCACTGGTGTAACTGGTCTTAGGCCCCTGCATAACCTCAGCATCTGCAAATCCTGGGCTGGCTCATCAAAGGGTTTGAACAAAAGGCTCTGTCTAGGCTGTCTTAGCACCGTAAGTATTGCTTCTCGTCTTCTACTTTTGTGTAGGCCAAGAGCTTTCATGGCTGCATGTACTCCCACTTCTGGCTAAGAAAACAGACAGAAGCTTAGGCTGTTTTGGGAGTAGAATGGCACGTTGATAATTAAGAAGCAATGTAGCTAAGTGCTACAACAGAGACACAATGGACGTTTTAGACCCTGGAGGAGTCGGGCTAGATGCTAGGCGAGGCTTTTTGAAGGAAGTGATACTGAACTGAATGCTGGGAGTGAAGGTGTGGGAATCTCTGCAGAGTGAACAGGAGAAGCAAAGGCAGAGAGGTGAGAAATTGTGTGCTGTACACCAAGACCCACGACCGGTTCTGTTGACGGAACATGAAGCAGTCACGGGGCTTAGGGAGGAAGAGCACCTGAGGACAGAACATGACTTGCAGACGCTGAATTTCAAAAAATATTGGTGATGTGGGATCAGATTTGTTTTAGGAAGATGACCCTGGGCTGGTCTGTGGAGGACAGATTCGGGGGGACACAAATGAAGTTAAGGAGACCAGTTAGGGAATATGCAGGTGCAGAAGTTCGGGTGAGATGCAAAGGGCCCATGGTCAGAGAATTTATTTCATCAGGAGGCGAAGGAGGACTGAGGGACATGGATGTGGGCCAGGGGAAGAGGATGAGGAAGGCAGAGGAGTCCAGGACAATCCCGTGTGTCCAGCTGGAATCCGAATGGCGGGTGGGAACTAGCAACCAAAAGAAGAGAAAACAGGTGGTAGAGGAGCAGCAGCAGACAACAGGATTTCGGGGAAAGAAAATATGACGTTTTTTGGCATCCTGAGTGTGAGGTGCCAGGTAGAGAAGCCAGGCTAGCAAGGCACATCCCAATTGCAAACAGGAAAGCGCTGGGTCAACAATTTAGGTTTAGAAACTACCAGCATATATGGGGTATCTGGAACTGTGAGAGTAAACAAAATCTCTTAGGGAGATCCCTAACAGAACCAAAGTCAGGAATTTTGGTCTTCATTCCTTTTTCTACCAGACTTCTTTTTTTGGGTATTCTGGTGATTTTTCTTAAACTGAGAATGTCAGTAATGGGGGAGATAATATCTGTTCTTTTAAGCAGATTCTAAATGTATTAGTACCATCAGTAACTAAATCAAACTTTATCTTAAAACCTCTGTCACACATTGTAGTTCATATCGTGTGGGCTCACTCAAGAGTTTACAGAAAATATTCTTGGATCAGGTAAATGAGATCATTCAACAGCAGTGCCGTTAAAATCTACACTACAAAGCCCTGTGTGATCTGGCCACTGCCTACAATCTCCAACTTCATCTCATCACACTCTCCCCGCCCACCCACAACTTAATTGGTCTTTCAAACCACTCCTGGGGCACGTGAAGCTCTTTCCTGCCTTTGCATAGGCGGTTTCCGCTCATCTCTCTTCAGATCGCAGCTGAACATCACCCCAGAGGCCTTCCCAGAACAGTCTATCAAAAAGAGCAACCTCCTTCACTTCTTGCTATTACCTGGTTTTCTTTCTTTCTTTCTTTTCTTTTTTTGAGACGGAGTTTCGCTCTTGTTGCCCAAGTTGGAGTGCAATGGCGCGATCTCGGCTCACCGCAACGCCCGCCTCCCAGGTTCAAGCGATTCTCCTGCCTCAGCCTCTCGAGTACTCAGATTACAGGCATGCGCCACCATGCCCGGCTAATTTTGTATTTTTTGTAGAGCCGGGGTTTCACTATGTTGGGTTGGCCAGGCTGGTCTCGAACTCCCGACCTCCGGTCATCCGCCCGCCTCGGCTTCCCAAAGTGCTGGGATTACATGCGTGAGACACTGCGCCCGGCCTACTACCTGGTTTTCATTTGTTTACTACGCTTACACAAGGTCTACTTTATTTGCCTGTTTGCCTCCTTGCTTTATTACTAACAGATCCTCGAGGGTAGTGATTCTGTCTTCTCTCCTCCAGCCCCGGCACGTAAAGGTGCTGGTCAAAGAAAGGCGGCAATCACCGACCGGACACCAGGGCAAATGAGGGCGGCCCAGTGATTCGAGATGTCGGCTGGGGAATCGAACCCATGCGGGTCTTTTCTTAGCTTCCCCGCTTACTGTGACTTTCACAAGTAACGGAACCCCCTCAACCCGTTTCCTCAAGTGTAAAAAGGCACTAGACACAGCAAGAAGCGGTTCCGGCAGCGCGGAAACCTAAGCACACGCTGGGTGTCACGACAACAAGTGGAAGCCGCGTTCCGTGCCAGGGCCCCAGCCCCGGCCCCCGGCCCGCCATGTGGCGCGGCTGACCGCCGCCGTGCGCCCACCTGTCTCCCTCTGCGTCTTTACGCTGATGTACTGGCGCAGCTTCTTCACCGCCCGGTCCCGAATGCCCTTCTCGCTAGACGCCAGCCGCTGGGCAAATTGGATCTCGGCCGGCTGCATGGCGGGGGCCATCGCGCCCGCTGGAGCATCCCCGGCCGCGCAACCCGCGGTGCAGCTGCCGCCGGCCGAGCGCCGGGGAGAAGCCAGTCGCCGTCCGCCAGGGCCGCGACAAACAGAAGGCGGCGACGGCGCGCGGGCTGATGGCGTCACAAAGGCGCCGCCGCTCGCAGCGCGCTATGGGAGTGAGCGCGGCCGTGGCCCTGGCAGCGGGCGGAGCGGCCCATCTCTTGTGCGCGTGGCGGCGGCGCTGCCTTTCGGTTGCCCAAATTCAGGCTGTACACCGCGAGGTTAGCCAGGGTTAGGACTTGGCCAGGAAGAGACGGACGGCTGTTTGTAAACGGTCTTGGATTTTTTGTTTTTGAGACAGGGTCTCCCTCTCGCCCAGGCTGGAGTGCAGTGGCGCGATCTTGGCGGTGATCTTGGCTCACTGCAGCCTCGACCTCCCAGACTCAAGTGATCCTCCCATGTTGACCGCCCAAGTAGCTGAGACTACAGGCGCGCGCCATCACGCCCCACTACTTTTTATTTTTGTAGAGACAGGGTCTCGCTATGTTGCCCAGGCTGGTCTCAAACTCCTGGGCTCAAGCAATCCTCCCGCCTCGGCCTCCCTGAGCGCTGGGATTACAGGCTTGAACCACCGTGCCTGGCCACAGTCTAGGATCTTTAATCCCATTTAGTACACCCCGTTGAGCCAGCAGCTCACCTGTGATTTCCGTGGCACGGAGTTCTTAACTGTCGAGCTCCCGGGCCCCCGGGTGGAGTTGAGACTGGAAGGAAAGGCTGGCATTGGGGCCTGCTGAGCAGGTGGAGGGCTCGCCTTCTGCCAGCGCCTGCAGAGGCTCGGGGAGGTCGGCGCGCCCCTTACTCTGGAGCCCTGGTGCCAGTGCTGGGGCGCCCGCGCCGGCGTCCCGAAGCCTGGAGAGCACGCGCGCTTCCAGGGGAGTTGGGCAGGGCGGGCTGCTTGCTAACTCCAGAGAAGGAAGAAATCTTAGCTTTGGGTTCATCTAAAACCCGAGGACATCCTATATTTTGCGGACTCAGCGGGCGTGCCGGGGCAAGTTAATGGACTAGGTCACTCCACACGCAGCGGGGGTTATCTCAGTTGCTCCGCTCAGTTATCTGGGCGACCTCCCGAGGTGCCTGTTGACACAAAAATTCAACCCTTAACATAAAAGGGCCTGAATCCGAGCGAGGGAAGGCGAACCGAGGCGAGGTTTCCAGCAAAGACTGCCAGTTTGAAACAGTCCCCCTTAGTGTAGCATTCCTCGCCAAACAGGAAAGGACCCATCCGATTTATTTTGCTTGACACTTACATCAGGGGCTGACTTTCCTTCTGCTTTGCAGATAACCCCGGCTAAGTTTAAAACCCCGGCTAAGCCAGAAGAGCCAAAGTGGGACCTCGACAAGACCACTCCTCGCTCTCTCGGCCGAGAATACTGCGCAAATTCTGCGAGGTTTGAGCCTCGCGCCTCTCCGTTGCCGACCCCCGGCGTGGACACGTTCCCGCGCTTTCTGGCGTCAGGGGTCAGAGGGCACGCCGCCGCTCAGGAGAACGGAGCAGAGGCCGCGGCTGCCATGGGCGAAGCGGGCGGCGCTGAGGAGGCCTGCAGGGTCAGTGAGGAAGCCCTGGTCGCCGCCAGCGTGTTTGAGCCGTCGCCATTCGCTCCCCTCAGGGCCGCTCCCAGTGCGCTCGGAGACGGCCCGCTGTCGCGTGCTTGGGGGAGGCCTGGAGACTTCCTCCCCGAACGGCGTGGGCTGGGCCGGAGCGGGGCGGAGACGTGGGCGGGAGGCGACTTTCGCCTCCAAACCCACGCGGGGACTCGGTCTGTGAGGCTGCGCGCGGTGGGGGCACTCAATGGCGCCAAAGTGGGCATGGGAGCGTGGGATGGATGGTCACTCCTCTGCCCTGTGGAAGCCCAGTTCTCCTCCGAAGGCCCTGGCCCCCTGCTCCGGGACTTAGCGAGACTTAGCGTCACTCTCAGAGAGAATCTCCTCTCCATCGATGTTATAACTAACTGATTGCATGCGATGGAGAAGGCGCTTGGACTCTGGGGCCAGACTCGTGTTCACATCCTGCTTCCACTCCTTATTATTTGTGCTGCATTGAGAGTCACCAAGCTCCCGTGCCTTAATTTCCAGCTGGACAATCTTAGAGGCTTGGGGTTGAGATCACGGGCAGAGGGCTTAGCAAACCCAGTGGGAAACCAGTCTAGATGACTTCCTTTTTCTCCTGATTAGTTTGGTGCTGCAGTGATAAAAAGTTGCAGGCGTTTTCTTTGACTTTTAGGAATAGAGCTCTTTTTTTTTTTTTTTTTTGAGACGGAGTCTTGCTCTGTCGCCCGAGCTGGAGTGCAGTTGCCAGATCTCAGCTCACTGCAAGCTCCGCCTCCCGGGTTTACGCCATTCTCCTGCCTCAGCCTCCGGAGTAGCTGGGACTACAGGCGCCCGCCACCTCGCCCGGCTAGTTTTTTGTATTTTTAGTAGAGACGGGGTTTCACCGTGTTAGCCAGGATGGTCTCGATCTCCTGACCTCGTGATCCGCCCGTCTCGGCCTCCCAAAGTGCTGGGATTACAGGCTTGAGCCACCGCGCCCGGCCGGAATAGAGCTCTTGTATGACTTTCGTTTTTCGTGTTCTTGCTCTGTTGCCCAGACTGGAGGGCAGTGGTACCATCATAGCTCACTGCAGCCTCCAACTCCTGGACTCAAGCCTTCTTCCCGCATCAGCCTCCTGAGTAGCTGGGATTACAGGTGCTCGCCACCAGGCCCGGCTAATTTTTGTATTTTTAGTAGAGATGGGGTTTCACCATATTGGTCAGGCTGGTCTTGAACTCCTGACCTCAGGTGATCCACCCGCCTCGGCCTTCCAAAGTTTTGGGATTACAGGCGTGAGCCACCGCACCCAGCCTCCTGGGCACGTTTTCATATTTTTGTAGTGACAGGGTCTCTCTATGTTGCTCAGACTGGTCTTGAACTCCTGGCCTCCCAAATTCCTGGGATTTCAAGTGTAAGCCACCATGCCTGGCCTGTTTGCCCTTATTATTTTTAACGTGTGGCTCCCTTTTTGAAGGCTGAAGCTTCAGCTTTCAAAATTTTTATATATACATAAAATAGATCTATAGCAGAACATACAGTAGGTAGAGACGATTTGAAATAACGATGAACATAAGAGGCCTGAAAGAAAAGCACGTTCACTTGGGCTGATTTTTTTTTGTCATGTGAAGAGAAATATAAGATCTGCTTGTTCTTTTAGCACATAGGTACTAAAGAGGAATTTGTTAAAGTCAGAAAGAAGGACCTGGAACGGCTGACAACTGAAGTGATGCAAATACGGGACTTCTTACCCAGAATACTAAATGGGGAGGTGCTGGAGAGCTTCCAGAAATTAAAGATTGTAGAAAAAAGTGAGTCTTCATTTTCAGCAGTCCTTGGTGGTAACAGTAATTTGTTCTAGCAGATTTACCTTAGGTAAATAATTGTAAACCAATTTTAAGGTACTCTCGTAGTCCTTGCGATGATACTTGGGAGAGTCTGATGACCTAAGAAAGGGAGGTTTCCTCAATGTAGTGACTTGGACATATGTAAGTTGGTGTAAGTTGGTGGCCAGTTTCCTGAGCATCTATTATCAGCTTCTATTTCTCTCTCACTCTCTTCATTGGCAGAAGAATTTTATACTTTTGGTAACTGAAAAGCTCTATTCTGAAAATTAAGTACTTACTGTCATAAGTTAAGGTTCTTGCCATCTGGAAACCTTGCATGGAGTTTACTTGTCGGTACAGATAGCTGGAAGTGTATTCATTTATCTTTAGGTAGATGGGTGAGCCAGTTTCTAGAACTGATTGAAGTTTAGGCTTTCTGGTGTCCATTCAGACTTTTGAGCTGAGCCATTATGTTGAATACCAGTTTAGGAGCCTATTGAAGTTCCTGGAGATGTTCTGAGATTGTCTCAGCACTTGCCCGATTGAGGCCAAGTCACGATTAAATCAGCCTTTGGTGGTTAAGGCCAATTTGCTGCATGACATTTGGTTGTTAGCCCTCACTGTGTACCCTGTAGAAAAGGTGCATCCAGGGGGCCCAGGTAGGTCTAGCACTCATCCAGACAAGGAGATAGGTCACCCCAAGAATATGAGTTTCTGGTATGTGCAAATGTATCTGGTCAGTGGGCCAGCCATATCCAGTTAGAAGGGACAGTGCTCGTGGTTACCACAGTGCCTCGCCCTGTTTGTATTCTCTCTGAAGTCCTCGGATCCATTCTTCTCTGCCCCGTGGTGTGCTCTGGGAAGTAGAGTCCTGCACACGGGGTTTCCCTGGTTCCCTTGCTGGCTGCCAGTGGGGCTCACCAATGGAAGGTACTCCTGGGTGGAGAGAGAGGTTGGAGTGTTTCTTCCCGCTCCCTCCCTGCTTTGCTACTGTTCTTTGGCAGTAGCTGCATCCCTCCAGAACAAATACTCCTGTCTAGAGGCCTCCTCCATAGTCCTAGCTCTTGCTGGACTCCAGGAATGCTGTTTTCTTCCCCTGCTGCTTTGGCTGTAGGGCCGTTGCTGGTCCCTGGGTACCTCAGTGTCCCTTGATGGTTCCGTTATCTCTGCTCTCCCCTCTGTAAGTGGTCCTTTCAGAAAAGTCTCAACATCTAAGTTGATTTCTCTTTCCCACTGGGACCCTGCCAGATATATGTAATGTCATTAGTTGCCAAAATGTCAGGTCATTGACTTCTTAATTTCCCTAGTTTTGATTTCATGCTCATCCAGCAACTTTCTGAGATTAGTCATTCCTTGTGCATTTGTCTTCAGGAAAGGAAGGTAAATAGGCACACACCTGTAGCAGTGCGTGTTATATTCTCACTGTAAATTAATAAACTGGCATTCTAAAAAATGCATCAGGGTCTCATGAGTTAGTTAACATGAGTGTCTTTAGTGATCAGTCCCCCTGCCAAAATCAAACTGAGTGAGGGCCACAAACAAATCTGTGGTCACTTGATCACAGTCTGACTTTGGGAGATCTTATTTCATAGTCCTGGCCTCCCCCAGGCTACACAGTCACCTTTTCCCCCATAATCTCTCTGGCAATTCCTGCTTATTCCCCTTTGCTAAAATTTATCCTTCTCTGTTTAGCAGTCTTCAAATAGGGCTTGAGGCTTAGGCCTAGGCCCCCCTTCTTGCCTCACCCCATGGCTTCTTTCTAGGCAGTCTCATGTATACTCATAGCTTCAGTTACCATCTTGATGCCAGTGGCTGCTGGATTTAGTCTCTAGCCCAGAACTCTCCAAGCTCAAGGTCTTGTGCCTGACTCCGACTTGGCATTTCTTCCTGCTCGTTTCATGATTACTTCAAATTCTAAATGTTTGCCCTAGCCTAATCAGTCTAAGGTCACCAGGAACAGACCCACGGTCTGACAGAGTGAGGTTTATGAGTGTTTGCAATGAGGAAGACCATACCAGAACACCAAGAAACTGAGGGGGGGGCATCTCAACAAAGAAGAGGCTAGAGTTGTTACAGGACTTAGAGACAGAGTGGTATTAGGTGAAGCGTAAATGAAGCAAAATAGAACTGTGTCTAAAGGGACCAATATCAAGTCTGACTGTGAAGTGGACCCAGGTCCTGTTTCCTTGAAAACTACAAAGTTCAAATAGACGTGGAACATTGTTCTAGAAATCCCTTACTTGAAGCTCTGCAGTAGCTGGAAATAGGGTTCTTTTCTGTGTCACAGTGACTTAGATCCTGCAGGCAAGAGTGGGATCTTCTTTCTTGTATAATTTCAAACAACAGAATTTCTGCGAGTCTGGGATTTTACAGAATCAGGCTTCTCAGTGAATAAGAAGTAGGCAGTCACTCAAAGACACTGTCCACTGGTGAGTCTTGTGAGCGTTACTTCATGGATGCATCCTGAATCATCAGCCTGCGTCTGTCTCCACTGCTGTGTTCTGCCTTCTACTGGCAGTCTCCTCACTGCCACTCTCCAGTCACTGGGATACACTGTAGCCTGAGTAGTTTGTGACAGTTCAATCTGATGATGCTGTTCACCTGCATAAGTCTTCAGAAGCTTCTCTTTGTTTTTAGGATAAAGAACAAAAACCTAGGCCGGGCGTGGTGGCTCAAGCCTGTAATCCCAGCACTTTGGGAGGCCGAGACGGGCGGATCACGAGGTCAGGAGATCGAGACCATCCTGGCTAACACGGTGAAACCCCATCTCTACTAAAAACACAAAAAGCTAGCCGGGCGAGGTGGCGGCGCCTGTAGTCCCAGCTACTAGGGAGGCTGAGGCAGGAGAGTGGCGTGAACCCGGGAGGCGGAGCTTGCAGTGAGCCGAGATCCGGCCACTGCACTCCAGCCTGGGTGACAGAGCGAGACTCTGTCTCAAAAAAAAAAAAAAAAAAGAACAAAAACCTAAAAATCCCACCCAAACTCACTATCATCCAGAAACCTACACAAAACCATGCTACAGCTTAAAAACCTTCGTATTACTGGGCACAGCCTTGGCCCAGAGTCACTGCCTAATCTGACTACCTTGATGTGATCCATCTTCCTTTGAAATGTTGTCATGGTACTCTGTGCTTCTCCTTCAGACACATGGTTTTATTTCCATTTTACTTTATAAGTTGTTGGGAGTGCAGGGCCCCTGATTTTGTCTATCATTATCTCCCTGGCTGATTATTTGGTCTTGAGGGAGCACCCTTCTGCCTCTGCATGACCTTCTTTCTTTTTCTCTCTTCCTTCTTTCCTTCCTTCTCCCTTCCCTTTCCTTCCCTTCCCTTCCCTTTTCTCTCTCTCTCTTCCCCCCTCTCTCTTTCTTTCTTCTGAGTCTCACTCTGTTGCCCAGTCTTGAATGCAGTGGCATGATCTCAGCTCACTGCAACCCTGCAACCTCTGCCTCCTGGGTTCAAGCGATTTTCCTGCCTCAGCCTCCCGAGTAGCTGGGATTACAGGTGTGTGCCACCATGCCGGCTAATTTTTGTATTTTTAGTTAGAGACCAGGTTTCACCATGTTGGCCAGACTAGTCTTGAACTCCTGACCTCAGGTGATCTGACCGCCTCGGCCTCCCAAAGCACTGGATTACAGGCATGAGCCACGGCACCCGGCCCGCATGCCCTTCTTTTTAGTTTGCAGTGCTGTCTCATGAAACTCACATGTGCTCCAGGAAACGTGGTGTTAAGAGAAAGGAAGCATCAGATTGGGCTGGGCTGGTTCCAGGAGGGTTACTATGGCCTCCTAAGGCATCTTTTATCTAATTTTGGCTTTTGAGTTCTTACCATTTAGGCAACATGAAGAAAAATAAAAATTCTTCTTTTTATAAGGCCTGGATCTGATGGCCCTCCCCAAGCCTTCCCAGGAGCCTGTCTTCCTAGAGTCATAATGTTAGACATGACTCTAAGATTAGAGCTCTGCAGAGGAAATTCACGGTTGTACTGTGGCAGCAAGAGCCATTTGACATACTGATTCTTCTACTCTCCCACTAGCCCTATGGTCCAGTATCCACTCCTTTTGCTTCTAGAGGTTAATATGCACTTCCAGTCTTTTTTTTTTTTTTTTTTTTTTGAGATGGTGTCTTGCTCTGTTACCCAGGCTGGAGTGCAGTGGTGCGATCTCGGCTCACTGCAGCCTCTGCCTCCTGGGTTCAAGCGATTCTCCTGCCTCAGCCTCCAGAGTAGCTGGGACTACAGGCACCCACTGTCATGCCTGGCTAATTTTTGTATTTTTAATAGAGACAAGGTTTCACCATATTGGCCATGCTGACCTCAATCTCCTGACCTCAAGTGATCTGGCCGCCTTGGCCTCCCAAAGTGCTGGGATTACAGGCATGAGTCACCATGTGCTTCCAATCTTAAGCAGTGACAAAAGGCAACTTGAAGGTAGGAATGAATGCAGGCAGGGAAGGAGTAGACCCGATTTGAGAAGTTTCTTTTAGAGTGTGGATATAGTTCTGTTTGGATGGGCTTAGGCTATAAAGTAACGTGTAAGCCAGCTAGAGGATTGAGTAGCGAATGGGGCTTGATTTTGATTGTAGCACAGCATCTACCTTTGGGAGGACTGGGCAAGGTAAGTGGCAGTTTGCAATAATACTGACGAAGGTGTTGCTTGAGAGTCTTAGGGAGTTGATGGGCACTGGGGAGAGGCATGGTTTGTTAGGAGGAGAAGGGGAGATGTTCTAGGCCAGGGTGGTGGCATGTGAAAGTCACACATGGGATTGAGCAGGACTGATTGCAGGTTCATCAGCTAGTGTTTGCTTGCTGGGTGGAGTAAGGATTGGGGTATAGCAGAATTAGGGATGGAAAATGAGCGGTTTATAGAAGACAATCATAGATTGTTTTTAATTTGAGATGAGAGGCAACTGGAAATTACCACATGGAAATAACCATCAAAATAGTGATTTAAATGACGTTTTTAGGGGAGTGGTTTTTATAGGTGAGTGTAGGATAGGTTTGAGGAATTGGGTGGAAGATGAATTAGAGCATTCGTCAAGGAAAGTCATGGGTTCCTTTAGTGTGTGGGACTGTGGCTGTATGGATGGAATGGAAGGGATGTTTGACTAGTCTCGGTGGTGAAGTCAGGATGAAGTGTCATGATTTACGATTGGCAGTGACAGTATGGAGATACAGGATCATCTATATACTGCCTGATGATTAGTGTCTACAAAATGGGGACAGTGATGCTGTCCTCTTAGGCTATGGCAAAGCTTAAACTGAGATAAGCTCTGTAAGGTGTGTGCACTGTGCCTGGCTCATGGGAGTCCTCAGTAAGCAGCACCTCCTCAGATGGTGTGGGAAACTAGGTGAACCCTTGGGGAAATAAAGAGAGACTCCAATTCACAGCCCAGCAGCTTCACTTCTGGCTCAGTCATTGTCATTTCATGAGTTTGGGAAAAGTTTAGGGAGGTTTGGGTAAGACTCACCTATGTTTGCAAGAGATACAAATCGGGCCAGGTGCGGTGGCTCACGCCTATAATCTCAACACTTTGGGAAGCCAAGGCTGGAGTTCCAGACCAGACTGGCTGACAAGGTGAAACCCCATCTCTACTAAAAATACAAAAATTAGCCGGGTGTGGTGGCATGCACCTGTAATCCCGACTACTCAGGATGCTGAGGCAGGAGAATTGCTTGAACCCAGGAGGCAGAGGTTGGAGTGAGCTCAGATCATGCCGCTGCACTCCAGCCTGGGTGACAAAGTGAGACTCCATCTCAAAAAAAAAAAAAAAAAAATCAAGCCTGAAAACGCTATAGGCATTTCCCTTTGACTTGTTAAGGTAGTGGCACTTAAGTACTTAGTAAAACATCACCCTCTGTTTTCTCTCATCCCTTCTTGTACTTTATTCATCCAACAGTGGTGAATAAATCAGTGGGTATCAAAAATTTGTTTAAAACTAGGAAAATCCTATTTTTTTAAAAATAAAATTTTATGGGCCAGGCGTGGTGGCTCACGCCTGTCATTCCAGCACTTTGGGAGGCCGAGGTGGGCGGATCATGAGGTCAGGAGATCGATACCATCCTGGCTGACATGGTGAAACCCTGTCTCTACTAAATATACAAAAATTAGCCAGGCTAGGTGGCGGGCGCCTGTAGTCCCATCTACTCGGGAGGCTGAGGCAGGAGAATGGCGTGAACCCCAGAGGTGGAGCTTGTGGTGAGCCGAGATCGCGCCGCTGCACTCCAGCCTGGGTGACAGAGCGATACTCAGTCTCAAAAAAAAAAAAAAATTATGTAATAGTATATGATGGTTCTATATGTAAACTAGATGGAAATTGTATTTTCTGGATATTTATTTTTAAAATTAAGTTTCAGAACATTTACTTATAAAATCAGTATGTACAATGAAGGTGGTGTGATGAAAACAAAAATTTAGTATCAGGGATTCTGGAAGATATTTGGATGATCATTTTCAGCTTCCAGTTTGTTTTTAGTTTTGCATGTGAAGTAGCAGGAAGACACAATCCCACAGATAAGGAGTTGCAGGTGGTTAAGTTTTCAAATAGTTCACCTAGCAACATGAAGACACTTTCTAATTCAACTGATAAGATGCTTGAAATAAGGGGAGTCAGATATTTTTGTTTTACAATTAAATCACTAAGATCTAGCAATTCCTTGCTTTCCTTGATTGGCAATTGTTCATTTTGGAGAGAAATAATAAAAAAGCCATTCAGTCCGTTTAAATCTTCATTGTCTTACAGAAAACACTTTTCATGCATTATGTTGCATTTGAAGTGTTAAATGATATAATAAAAAAAAAAACAGTTTGGCACCTTAGTGGCCGTCAGATATTCGCTGACAGTCTCAGAGGAGCTGAAGTTATTTTTGTATGTTGACAGCACACCTAAAATTTTGGCCTCATTTCTGAAATAATACAAATGCTAAATAATTTTAACCTTTTACAATTTATTTATTTATTTTTATGTTAATGTGAGCCAGCCTTGTTTTGGTCATTGAAAACATCAGCAGTGAATGCAAACTAGTGCAGCCATGATACGCTGGTGAGATATTTGGCCAACAGGTTTTTCTTTCTTTTTTTTTTTGAGATGGAATCTCCCTCTGTCACCCAGGCTAGAGTGCAGTGGCACGATCTTGACTCATTGCAACCCCAGCCTTCCTGATACAAGCGATTCTCCTGCCTCAGCCTCCCGAGTAGCTGGGACTACAGGTGCGCACCATCATGCCCGGCTCATTTTTGTATTTAACATTTTTTTTCAAAAAAAAAAAAAGCAAACTCCCGAAAAACAAAAACAAACAAAAGGCCAGGTGTGGTCAGCACACCTGTAATCTCGGCTATTCTACTCAGGAGGCTGAGGCAGGAGAGTCGCTTGAGCCTGGGAGGCAGAAGTGACAGTGAGTCGAGATCGTGCCGCTGTACTCTAGCCTGGGCAACAGAGGGAAGTTCCATCTCTAAAAAAATTTTTTTAAATTAAATAAATAAATGATGAGCAAATGAGGCAAAAAAAATGTTAATAGTAGGTAAGTCTGGGTGTAGAGATATATGGGCATTTTTTTTCTGTATTAGTTTTTGTGAATTTGAAATTACTTCCAAAGAAAAAGTTTAAATAACATTGTAAAATAGAGATATTAATTAAATGTTTATGAGACTGTAATTGTTCCCCAGGTACTCTTAGATTCTTAGCTGTAGGATTTGAAAACCACTGCACTATGTTATTTCTAAAGTGTTTGTAGGGTATTTTGAGATTAATTTACAGAGTTTGATATGAGTACCCCCGTTTCAGTTCTGGGAAGAATTATTTGTAGTCTGTAGAAATAAGAACTTGAGAAATGTCCATGAAGAGTGGAACCAAAGAGTGAGCACCAAAAAAGGATTATTACTTTGACTCAGAGTTTATTGTGGCCCAAATGAAAGAACACCAAGAGTGTGTCACATCCATATCCTGGCGGGGAACAAAAGGAGTAAACAGTAAAGTGAAGAGATTTAAGTGTGATCAGAGTTCAGGGAACCAGTGCCTGGAGAAAGAAGCATCCAGGATCTAACGAGTGGAGCGCCATCGGCCTCCCCTAGGTTGAAGGAGCAGGAGAAGGGAGAGAGGTACCAAACTTGGTGAGAGGCGTTGCTCTGGACAAGATGCTTGACAGCACCTGTGGCCTCACCCGGAAGGATGAAGCCCAGCAGGGAGGATGGAGTGGGGAGACATGTCCCACCCTTAGTCATCTCCTCCTGTCCTCCAGTTTCCTGCAGGGCTGCTACTGCACCCAACAGGAAGCCGTAGGACGAGGGAGCCCTGTTGCTATGGGACTTCACGTCCGCCTCTTGGGGCACAGATCAGGGTGAAGATTGTCTAGAACACAGGAAAGTAGAGAAAAAAACACTTGGGGAGCTTATGAACAGAGAAGGTGGAAAGGTGGTCAAGATGGAGGGGGAGGAGGCGTGTAGTGTTTGAATATCACCCCTGACCACCCTACTATTCATGTCATGTATGTGTTTCAGTGAATGAAAAGCAAAGTTTCCTGACTCTGGTTTGGGAAATCAACAGAATTAATTTGAGTTCAAGATTGATCTTGGTTTTGTTTTTTTTTTTTTTTTTTTTTTTTTTATGAGATGAAGTCTTGCTCTGTCGCCCAGGCTAAAGTGCAATGGCATGATCTTGGCTCACTGCAACATCCGCCTCCCAGTTTCAAGCAGTCCTCACACCTCAGCCTCCCAAGTAGCTAGGACTATAGGTGTGTGCCACCACGCTGGGCTAATTTTTGTATTTTTAGTAGAGACGGGGTTTCACTATGTTGTCTAGGCTGCTCTTGAACTCCTGACCTCACATACCAGGTGATTAAGAAATGGTAAGATAAATTGACGCCAGTTGTGCAGTTTTCTTTGATTAGTGTGTTAGAAATCCTTCTTTTCATTTCCAGCTTTCTGTACCCTCCCTGTGAATAAGTTGAGTATTAAGAGATACAGCCATTCTCATGTTATTAGGCTTGTATTAAGAAATGATTATTGGCTGCGTGCAGCAGTTCATGCCTGTAATCTCAGCACTTTAGGAGGCCAAGATGGGCAGATCACTTGAGGTCAGGAGTTCAAGACTAGCCTGGCCAACATGGTAAACCCCATCTCTACTAAAAATACAAAAATTAGCCAGGCGTGGTGGCAGGCGCCTGTAGTCCCAGCTACTCAGGAGACTGAGTTGGGAGGATCACTTGAACCTGGGAGACGTTGGTTGCAGTGAGCTGAGATCATGCCATCTCCCCACTGCACTCCAGCCTGGGCAACACAGCAACTCCATCTCAAAAAAAAAAAAAAAAAAAAGGTGGTTTCAGAAGATACATGGATGTTTTAATGGTCTGTGATTTAGTTTGTTTGTAATATTCGCTGTTCGTATTATTTCTGTCTCTGGGTTTAAAAAAAATTACAAAAGTAATATATTCTTACTGTGTAAGAATGAGACATACAGGTAACCAAAGTAGCTGTGTGTTTTTCTTGGTTCAAAGATTAGCAGAAGGAATGTATAAAGAAGTGAAATAAATTTATGTGGCAAATATTTATGTACTGCCTACTGTGTTCCATATAGACATTTGGAGGGTAGGCATAGAAGAAAACATGCAAATCCCTGCCTTCGGGATACTTTTAGGTAGCAGGCACGCAGTGGGCCAAGTTGAAAGTGCAAGGTCAGAGTTCTGTTCCAAGGCAGCAGCAATGCTCCCGTCTGGCCACAAGGCGGCGGCCTCATACAGCAGAAGGGCACTTGCCACCTCCCCAGGAGCCTGGCGTGGATGGGTGTGGCCTCCCTGACTGACCGGAGTTCTGAGATTGCCTACCGTAGAGTCCTAGAGTCAGCTGTTTTAACCCTGTTCTTTTGGTATGTTAACTTACGCTAGGGTTGCGTACAGCTGTCTAGAACAAGTGATTATGAAATTACCATAATGCAAGAGAGCCCTTTTGGGTGGTCAGAGTTACTTCCCACAGGTTTTTACACATAATAAGGGTTGTAGAGATTTCCTATCTCCTTTACCATGTTTGAGTAGTATATAGTTTAATAGTAGAAGCCAAATTTAACAGTTAAATGCAAAGAAAAATTTTAAATCACAGAAATTTCATGTTAATTTTTCGGTTTGTTCTTTTTTGTCTATGACCGTAGGTGGTATTTCATACATGATGATTGTAGTGTGTATGTGTATAAATAATGTATTTCCATTTGACATTGTTACAAATAATGCAAGTATGTAGTTTTTAAAGCATAGTTCTTGCTAGCTGATTTTTTGGCCAGGATTAGGATAAAATCAAGAATTCCAGTAAAAGTCATTGTGGCATAATATTTCTTAAAAAAGCAGAAAATGAAACTGCGATTTGAGGGAGAGGATATAGTCCAAAGGCACTTTGCTCTATTTCTGAGAAACACTTTTTTTTTTTTTGAGAGATGGTGTTCTTACCCTGGCTGTTCTCAAACTCCTGGCCTCAAGCAATCCTCCCACCTCGGCTTTCCGAAGTGCTGGAATTACACAGGCGTAAGCCACTGGGCCTGGCGCCTGAGAAACACATTTTATAAGAAGCTTTGCCAGCCAATTTTATACTGTTTAGCTGGTCTGAATATTTACTTTTAGGCTGTAATCTTTCTTCTAGGACAGGGTCTCTAGAAAATTTAGAGACTAGCTTTATTTCTTCCTCCCTTTATTAAAGTTTCCTTTAGGACTTTGGGGATACATGTGTTCTAAGCAGTCCCCACAATTTTCTTATTCGGGCTTCCTCTTGTCCTCTTGGATCCCTAGATTCGAAAGCCCTACCCCTTCTTGTTTGTTTGCACATAATTGAGGAAGTGTCTGTGAGCTTTTTCTCCTCTAGGGTGGAGTAATGTTCCGTTTTCCAGGCGCCTGGCTCTTTGAGGCTTTCTCACTCATCCCAAGTGAGAGTACAAGAATGAGACAGATAAGCAGAGTTGCCTTGTGTTTTTCTTGGTTCAAGGATTAGGAGAGGGAATGTGTAAAGAAGTAAAATTCCTTGGCCTGGCGCGGTGGCTCAAACCTGTAATCCCAGCACTTTGGGAGGCCGAGATGGGCGGATCACGAGGTCAGGAGATCGAGACCATCCTGGCTAACACTGTGAAACCCCGTCTCTACTAAAAAAAAATACAAAAAACTAGCCGGGCGAGGTGGCGGGCGCCCGTAATCCCAGCTACTCGGGAGGCTGAGGCAGGAGAATGGCGTGAACCCGGGAGGCGGAGCTTGCAGTGAGCTGAGATCCGGCCACTGCACTCCAGCCTGGGTGACAGAGCGAGAGTCCGTCTCAAAAAAAAAACAAAAAAGAAGTGAAATTCCTTCATGTGACAAATATTAGAGCTGCCTTCCATTACTCTCCATTTTTTTTCTCTTTCACATTCCTGTGGATGGGTTCCCTTGTTTGCTGTTGCTGGTCATGTGTTGCATGTTCATTTTATTTTATTGGTGATGAGAGACCAGGTTATTGCCCAGAAGTAGTTCTCAAAGTGTGGGTCCCAGACAGGCAGTGTAAGTCTTACCTGGGAGCTTGTTAGAAATGTAAATTCTCAGGCTCACCTCAGCTGTTCCAAATTGGAAACTCTGTGGATGGGACCAGCTGACTCTGTATGATCAGGTCCTCCAGGGATTCTGGTGGACACTAAAGTTTGAGAATCACTGTCCTAAAGCATCGCTACTTTAATCAGAGACGTTAGACCATTAGCTCTTAGCACCCTCAAATCTTGGTATATGTTGGCATAAAAACTGATGATTTCCTAGCTCTTGAGATCAAACACTTAAAACTTTGTATTATGTATTTGATTTTTTTTGAATGTCAGTATTTCTTCAACATAATATTTTAAATTTAAAGTTGATAATGCTTTTGCTTGGTTTATTGACATGGATTTTTTTGGGATTTTTGTTGATTGTTGTTGACTCATCAACTGAATGAGTGTAGTGGAGAGGAAGTGCTATGTAGTTCCCACTGTTTCACCGTAGCATTTTCTCTTTTTTATCACTGTTATTTCCCTCCTCCAGTGCTGACTACTGCAGTTGTTCCCATTGAGTCAGTCTGCCAGTGGGTGACACTAGCTTTGTGAATCAGCCTGTGCTGGCGCCGTGCACTCCCTGAGCTGCCTTCTGCTTTTCATGGAGTAGCGACAAGTCTGTGCCATGAGACAGTCGGGCTTCTCAGCTCTGCCTTCAATCCTTTAAATAACACATTTTCTTGAAGCCTTGAGTACTGTCTGGCAGTAAAGCGAAGCCTTAAAAACACAGAACAGAAAACCAAAGTCCTTTGTGCTATGGGCTAAAAACTGAGATGAACTTAGAGAACAAGATTTTTAGAATATTGGTTACTCAAGGACAGGTTAGAAGTCAAGAAATGCAGATGTTCTCACCTAAGTAATCAGTGCATGTTTTACTAAGTCAAGACTGGGCAAAATAGATGCTTAGGGAGAGATTAGTGACTTGAAATATCTTGAGTAATTTTGTGTCTCTTTCTCCTAGACCTGGAAAGGAAAGAGCAAGAATTGGAGCAGCTGAAAATGGATTGTGAGCACTTTAAAGCCCGCCTGGAAATCGTGCAGGCCGACAGCATAAGAGACAAGAAGGTACCATGCTCAGGGACAGGCTCTCACCATGCCAGAAAGTGGGGTTGGTTTACAGCCTTTCACTTACAATAAGCAGTGGGTCTGAATTTTTTACTCTTAATCCTCAACCAATTGTATTTGTAAATGTATGTATTCTGAGTGTGTTGGAATGTAGTCGAACAGATGGATTTTATAACCATTTAACACGTAGGTTATTCACTTGGTATCTTCTAACTTTTATGTTTAAAAATCTGCCCTACAACATAAAGATTCATAATTATCTTAGTTCATTTTGTGTTGCTATAACAAAATATCTGAGACTGAGTAACTTATAAAGAAAAGAGGTTTATTTATGTTGAGATTTTGTTGGCTGGAAGGTTTAAGATTGGGCATCTTTTTCTGGTGAGGGCCTCAGGCTGCTTCAAATCATGACAGAAGGGGAGTGGGCTGTGTGACGAGATCACATGATGAGAGAAAGCAAGAGAGAGAAACTGAGGAAGCCAGACTCTTTACCAGCCTGCTCTCAGGGAAACTAATCCATTCCTGTGAGAGCGAGAACTCACTCACCCTCCAGAGAGCACATTAATCGATTCATGAGGAATCCCCTCCCATGACCCATACACCTCCCACTAGGCCCCACCTCTCAAGAGTGCCACATTGGGGATCAAATTTCAACATGGTTTGGATGGGGACAAACCACATCCAAACCATAGCAATAAGAATCTTGAGGGAAAAAAATGTACATAATATCTTATAGCTGGAGATAGCTGTATTAAATCAGAAGTACGTGTAATTAATTTGGGGATTATTATATTTTAACCAGTTATATTTTATATAAATATTAGAGAAACTAATATTTCTTAAAAATTCCTTAACTTTTTGTGTGGCATAACTTCCTTTTCCATACAACTAGAAGTATTCCCACACTCTTTATAAAATTTGGGGCCTGGATATATTTTTAGTTTGAATAATAATAGTACTAACAGGCCAAGTGCAGTGGCTCAAGCCTATAATCCCAGCACTTTGTGAGGCCAGGGTGGGCAGTTCGCTTGCAGTCAGGAGTTCGAGACCAGCCTGGCCAACATGGTCAAACCCGGTCTCTACTAAAAATACAAAAATTAGCCGGGCATAGTAGCAGGTGCCTGTAATCCCAGCTACTTGGGAGGCTGAGGCAGGAGAATTGCCTGAACCCGGGAGGTGGAGGTTGCAGTGAGCCGAAATCGTGCCACTGCACTCCAGCCTGGATGACAAAGTGAGACTCCATCTCAAAAAAAAAAAAAGAAGCCATTCCAGTAAATACATACTGAGAAGGAGGAAACAGCCACGGTAAAGTAGCTTGAAATCACTAGGGTTTTGTTGCCCTGGAACTTGGACCTTAAAATGTGTGAATATTTTACCCATCGATTCCCTATTTATAGTTAAAAATCTTGTTCAATAGTCCAACTTAATACCGAGGGAAGCTCCTGCAAGGTGAATACAGAGTAGCCCGTGCAAGGTGAACACAGAGAGAAGCCCCTGTAAGGTGAACACAGAGGGAGGCTCCTGCAAGGTGAACACAGAGGGAAACCCCTGCAAGGTGGATATAGAGGGAGGCTCCTGCAAAAGGTTGCTGTAACAAGGCCATTTCTCTTCTAGCAGCTGCCTTATCTGTTGCCTTTGCTGTAGTCTCTGTCCAGGCCTGTACAGATCATAAGGAGGGACTCTAAAAACTTATTATTTTTATTTTTTTTGAGTCAGGGTCTTGCTCTATTGCCAGGCTGAAGTGTAGTGGTGCAATAATAGTTGCGGTAGCCTCGATCTCCTGGGCTTAAGCGATCCTTCTCCTTGACCTCCAGAGTGGCTGGGATTACAGAGGTGTGCCAAGACACCCAGCTAAATTAAATTAATTAATTAATTTTTATTTTTTACAAGAACAATTCTATTAAAGTATAATTTTTAAAATAATTTTTAAAATTTTTTATAGAGATGGGGTCTCACTGTGTTGCCCAGGTTGGTCTTGAACTCCTGGGCTCAAGTGATCCTCCTGCTTTGGGCCTCCCAAAGTGCTGGGATTACAGGCATGGGCCACTGCACCTGGCTCTGGAAACTTATTATAGAATTGAGGACCCAGGAAAAAATCCAGGGACTAGATCCTAAGTTAGATTATTGCTAGAAAGTACTTTTTTTTTTTTTTTTGAGACAGTCTTGCTCTGTCGTCCAGGCTGGAGTGCAGTGGCACAATCTCAGCTCACTGCAACCTCCACCTCCTGGATAGCTGGGATTACAGGCGCGTGCCACCACTCCTGGCTAATTTTTGTATTTTTAGTAGAGATGAGGGTTCGCCATGTTGGCCAGGCTGGTCTTGAACTCCTGACCTCAGGTGATCTGTCCACCCTGGCCTCCCGAAGTGCTGGGATTACAGGCGTGAGCCACTGCGCCTGGCTGCTAGTAAGTACTTCTGTATGAGTGAAAAATCACTAGGAAAAGGCATAAAGTATTGAGTTCAGTATGTGAGAAAAGGTCAGAAACAAAGTATGGAACCAAAATCATAAAGTGTGAGCAAGCAGCTTCCGAACCCCTAGAGAAAGGCTATTCAAACAAGGAAGACTTTGTTCCCGGCCATGCTAGAGATATTTCCTCCACAGAGATTTTGTAGGGTCAGTGGAGGAGGTGCACTGGGTCTTGATACCTGCTTATGATGTGAGGAGGCTAGGCCAGGAAAGAGTCCTGGCAGTAGCAATGTTTGGACTCTCGAGGAAAAAGATCCCAGCTTCCTGTTGAAGGCACAACTGTTGCAGAATATTGGCCAGGCGTGGTGGCTCATGCCTGTAATCCCAGCACTTTGGGAGGCCGAGTTAGGCAAATCACAAGGTCAGGAGATCGAGACCATCTTGGCTAACACAGTGAAACCCTGTCTCTAGTAAAAAACAAAACAAACAAACAAACAAAAAACAAAAAATTAGCTGGGCGTGGTGGTGGGCACCTGTAGTCCCAGCTACTCAGGAGGCTGAGGCAGGAGAATGATGTGAACCCGGAAGGCGGAGCTTACAGTGAGCCAAGAAACTTTTAAAATAAAAATTGTGGTTAAGCTAAAATAAGAAATGAACTACAGAAAGATACTGAAGAAATCTTGGGAGTTTTGTGCTTGATAAACTGTTATGTATGAGTATTCCATTAAACAGGAAAATATATCAGAGTTTGATTATTGTTTCTTTAAAGCAGGATTATTGAGGTATATTTTGTACCACAAAATTTTTTTCCATTGTGATTGTAGATATTGTAATTGTATAGTTTGATAGTTTTTAGTAAATTTATACGACTTTTTTTTTTGGTTAAAATTTTTTGGTCCAATCCCACTGGAAACAAAAACAATTTTTTGTATATACTTACAGATTCACTAGAAGTTGCAAAAAGTCCAGGGAAGTGACCTATACCCTTCACCCAGTTTCCTCTAGTGGTGACATCTTGCATAACTGTAGTAGAAGATAAAAACCAGGAAATTGGAATTGGTACAATTAACAGAGCTTTCAACTTTCACCAGTTTTCACCTGGACTTCTTTATATTTCATCACTTCTGAATGTACTCATTTGTGTGTGTGCATATGTACATAGGTCTGTGCAATTTTATGACATTTGTAGATTCATGTAGCTATCACCACACTCACAGAACTGTTCCATCACCATAAGGCTCCTTGGTGCTACCCCTTTATGGCCACATCCACCCCATTCCCTCTGCGTAGCCCCTGGCAATCACTAATACATTTTCCATCTCTCTAATTTTGTTATCTCAAGAATGTCATAACGTGCAATAACCTTTTGAGATTGACTTTTCCTTGAGACAGGGTCTCACTATGTCACCCAGGCAGTGACATGCAGTGGCAGGATCATGGCTTGCTGCATCCTCAACCTCTTGGGCCCAAGCAATCCTCCCATGTCAGCCTCCCAAGTAGCTAGGTCCACAGGCACATGCCACCATGCCCAGCTAATTTTTAATTTTTTTGTAGAGACAGGTTCACTGTGGTGCTCAGGCTGGTCTTGAACCCCTGGGCTCAATTGATCCTTCGGCCTTGTCCTCCCAAAGTGCTGAGATTACAGGCATGAGTCACAGGTGTCTGGCAGAGACTGACTTTCACTCAGATACATCCAAGTTGCATGTATTGTTAGTTTGTTTCTTTTTATTGCCTCATATTTCATGGTATGTATATGTTGCAATTTGTTTGCAATATGTTGCGATTCCTCCACTGAAAGAAGTTTGAATAGTTTCTACGTTTTTTTTTCTACTACTGATAAAGACACTAGTAACATCCATGTATAGATTTTTGCATGAATGTGTGTCTTTATTTTTGTGTAATAAATGCCTGAGAGTACAATTACTGGGTTGTATGGTAAGTGCACATTTAGTTTTGGAAGAAATTGCCAAATTGTTTTCCCGAGTGGCTGTACCATTTTATATTCCCACCAAAAATGTATAAGTGATTCACTTTCTTCATGTCCTAACCAGCATTTGGTGTTATCTCTATTTTGAATTTTAGTCATTTTGATAGGTGTGTTTTGGTTTTAATTTGCATTTCCCTAATAGCTAATTATGTTGAATATCACTTCATGCATTTATTTTCTGTGTATTCTCTTCTATGAAATGTTTTTTTCATGTCTTTTATCCATGTTCTAATTGGATTTTTTCCCTTTTCACTTTTGCGTTTGAGCTCTTGATATATTCTAGACACAAGTCCTTAGCTGAATACATGTTTTGCAAGTCTTTTCTCCCAGTCTGTAGCTGCTCTTTTCATCTTCACAGCTTCTTTCAAAAAGCAAATGTTTCAAATTTTGATGAAGTCCAATTTACTGATTTCTCCTTTTTATGGACTATTTTCTTGTTGTTATGTCTAAGAATTTTTCACATAGCTCTAGGTCCCCACAATTTTCTCCTGTTCTTTTTTCTTAATAGTTTTATAGTTTTACATTGTGCATTTAAGTCTATGATTTATTTTGAGTTAATTTTTGTAGAAGGTAAGAGGGTTAAGTTCAGGTTAATATTTTCTTCTTTGGCTTATCGTTGTCCAGTTGCTTCAGCACTATTTCTCAAAAAGACTCTCTCTCCTTCATTGAATTGCTTTGGCACCTTTGTCAAAATTCAGTCATACCGACCTGGGTCTGTTGTGGGTTCTCTACTCAGGTGCTTTGATCTGTTCCTCCACCAATGATACATTGTTTTGATTACTGTAGTGACATAGTAAGCCTTAACACTGGATAAAATGATTCTTCCAATTTCATTCCTCTGTTTCAGAGTTGCCTTAACTATTCTAGTTCCTTTGCTTTTCCACATACATTTTAGCGTAATCTTGTTTATATCTGCAAAAGCCTTGCTGGAATTTTAATAGAAATTGTGGTGTATTTGTAGATCAGTTTGTAGAGAATTGATATCTTTACTATGTTGAATCTTCCAATTCATAAACATAGCATGTCTGTCCATTTCTTTAAGTTGTCTTTAATTTCTTTCATCAGCAGTTTATAATTATTTTCAGCATCTAGATTTGTGTTAGATTTTTACCTATTTTCAGCATAAACATTTGTATTAGATTTTTACCTAAGTATTTAGTTTTATTTGGAGTAACTGTAAATGGTATTTTTTTTAAATTTTGGTTTCCATTTTTTAGTTAGTACATAGAAATGTGATTGCTTTTTGTTTGTTTATCTTGTCCCCCAGGCTGCAGTGCAGTGGTGTGATCTCGGCTCACTACAGCCTCCGCCTCTCAGGTTCAGGCAATTCTCCTGCCTCAGCCTCTTGAGCAGCTGGAATTACAGGTGCACGACTCCATGCCCGGGTAATTTTTGCATTTTTAGTATAGACACGATTTCATCATGTTGGCCAGGCTAGTCTCGAACTCCTGACCTCAAGTGATCCGCCCGCCTTGGCCTCTCAAAGTACTGGGATTACAGGCGTGAGCCACCACGCCCAGCCCCTGTGGTCTTTTTGAACTCATTTATGACTTCTAGGAGTTCTTTTATAGATTTCTTGAGATTTTCTACATGGACAATCATGTCATCTACAAATAGGGGCTGTTCTAGTTCTTCATTCTGCTTTGTATACCTTTTATTTCTTCAGCTTGCCTTCTTGCGTGGCCAGAACTTCCAGCACTATAGCACTGTGCTAAATAAGAGTGGTGAGAGTAGATGTCTTTGCCTTATTCCTGATCTCAGAGGAAAGTATTCAGTCTTTCAGCATTAATTATGATTTTAGCTGTAGGTTTTTGCAGATGCATTTATAAAATTGAGAAAGTCAGCCGGGCACAGTGGCTCAAGTCTGTAATCCCAGTACTTTGGGAGGCCGAGATGGGCGGGTAATGAGGTCAGGAGATAGAGACCATCCTGGCTAACACAGTGAAACCCTGTCTCTACAAAAAAAATACAAAAAACTAGCCAGGCGAGGTGGCGGGCGTCTGTAGTCCCAGCTACTTGGGAGGCTGAGGCAGGAGAATGGCATAAACCTGGGAGGCGGAGCTTGCAGTGAGCTGAGATCCGGCCATTGCACTCCAGCCTGGGCGACAGCACGAGACTCCTTCTCAAAAAAAAAAAAAAAAAAAAAAAAAAAAAATTGAGACAGTTCCCTTCTATTCCTAGTTTGCTGAGTTCCTTTTTTCTTTTTTTTTTTCTTTTTTCCCAGAGACAGGGCTTCACTCTGCAGCCCAGGCTGGAGTGCAGTAGTGTGATCATAGCTCACTGCAGCCTTGAACTCCTGGGCTCATGGGATCCAATTGCCTGAACCTCTTGAGTCTATAGGCATATGCCACCATGGCCAGCTAATTTTTTTTTTTTTTTTAAGTTTTTGTAGAGATAGGGTCTTGCTGTGTTGCCAAGGCTGGTCTCCACCTCCTCTCTCTTGTCAAGTGAACCTCCCACCTTGGTTCCTTAAAGTGCTGGGATTACAGGCATGAGCCACTGGTCCTGACTAACAATTTTTTATTTTTATTTTTTTATCATGAGTGAGTGTTGGATTTTGTCCAGTAAACTTTTAGAACATTTCCATCACATATCTGTGGCAGTTAGTCCCTGCTCTCTTGCACAGCCCCAGGCAAACACTGATCCACTTTCTGTCTCTTTAGATTTGCCTTTTCTGAATATTTTGTAGTAAAAGAATTATATAATATGTAGTCTTTTGCGTCTGGCATACTGTTCTGAAGGTTTATTCGTGTTGTAGCATACATCATTTATTCTTTTTTATTGCAAAACAAGATTCCATTGGATAGATGTATCACATTTTCTTCATCCATTCACCAGTTGATGGGCATTTAGATTGTTTGCAGTTTCTTTTGTTTTTCTTTTTTATTTTATAGATACAGAGTTTCGCCATGTTGGCCAGGCTGGTCTCGAACTCCTGGCCCCAAGTGATCTGCTCGCCTTGGCCTTCCAAAGTGCTGGGATCACAGGCGTGAGCCACCTTGCCTGGCCTGTTCCAGTTTTTGACTGTTATGAATAATGCCACTACAAACATTTGTGTACAAGTTTTTCTGTGGTCATATGTTTTCATTTTTCTTTTCTTTCTTTTTTTTTTTTGAGACAGGATTTCGCTCGGTCACCCAGGCTGGAGTGCAGTGGTGTGATCTCCACTCACTGCAGCCTCCACCTCCCAGGTTCAAGCAATTCTTCTGCCTCAGCCTCCTGAGTAGCTGGGATTACAGGTGCGTGCCACCACGCCCAGCTAATTTTTGTATTTTTAGTAGAGACGGGGTTTCACCATGTTTGTCAGGTTAGTCTTGAACTCCTGACCTCAAGCAATCCACCTACCTCCACCTCCCAGAATGCTAGGATTACAGGTGTGAGCCACCGCATCCGACCCTGTGATTCATTTTGAATTAATTTTTTTTTGCATATGAATATTCAGTTGTTTTAGCATCAGTTGTTGAAAAGACTATCCTTTTTCCATTGAATTGCATGGGCACCTTTGTTAAAATCAAGTTTTTCAGTGTTTCACTGATCTATACGTCCATCCTTATACCAGTGCCACACTGGTTCTATTTTGGTAGTTTTATAATTTGTTTTTTCCTCTAAATCAGCCACTGTTAGTCTTCTAACATTGTTCTTCTTTTTCAGACAATTTTTTAGATATTCTGAGTCTTTTGCATTTCCATAGAAATTTTAGAATCAGATTATCACTTTGTACAGAAGTCGGCTGAGATTTTGATAGGGATTGTGTTGATCGGTTTGGGAAGAATTGACATCCTACCAATTTTTGAATATGGTATATCCATTTAGCTCTTCTTTACTTTCAGTAATGCTGTGTAGTTTTCATTGTATAGGTCTTGCACTTTAAAAAGTTATTCTTATTTTTGATGTTACTGGGAATGCTATGATTTTGAGGTTTGTTTTTTTTATATATTATTGTACTATGTGTGGAACCCTGCATTGGGGAATATCCTCCTGCACCTACCAAATGTGACTATAGTGAGGAAAGTCCTGCCTGGTTATTCTCAGTAGACTTTTTGTGGTCATGCAGAAAAACTACCATACCCTGACTAATTGAGATGCAGACTGCTGAAGTTGTGAGAAAAGCTAGAATTCCAAAAGGAAGTGCTGTGACGTAGTTTTCTTCGTGTGTCACCATGATTTGTGTTCAGCTACATACACTGGAAGGATGAATCTAGGAGTCCAGATTGTTGTTATAATGAAGACATTGAAAACTCAGAGTTGACAGGTCACATGATGCAGTATTAGCATGTGCCAGAGGTTCAGTGGCCGTTTTTTTCTCAAATACATGTGTGTATATATGTATGAATGTGGACGAATCTCTGTGTGCCAAATGCATTGTCTCCAGGTAACTATGAGCGAGCCACCCTAATCCAAGTTACGAGGTCAACAGTATTGATTTGTGGCCCCAAAGCTCTCTTTTTCCTCCAGGGGGTGAAAAGCCCCCTCTATTTTGTCTTGTATTCATCTCTCTAAAAGAAAATCTACAACATTTAATATACTTTAACTTTGTGGTTTATGTAACTCATTACATTTGGTATACATGAATTTGATTAGGGTTTTGTATTTTTCAGTTTTTGTGTTATTAAATCAGGAAATACTATCACCTTTTAAGGGAATTTTAGGTACCTGGTGCTCGTGGTTGGAGAGGACAGAAAGCCCCACATCACTCCAGTAGTGCACTCAAGGTGAACCCTCAAAGTGTGGTTGTGTTGTTCAGGGTGGCCGTCAGGATGGCCATTCCCTGTGTTTCCCTTGTGAAGAGAGCCATGGCGGAGACTTACCCAGCTACAGGTCACCTCAGACACTGCTGGTGGGAGAGTAGGAAACTCTTCCTAGCCTCCATCTTCTTGTTAGACTGGCACTGGCTTGCTGCACCAGGGCATGAATAGAACTCCCAGCCTTCACAATTCTTTTTGCCCCTCCTCCCTTCTTTCCTATCTGGTCTTAGGTTTTAGGTTTTCTTTCCCTGTTTAGCTTCACAGATTATATTTTATATTTACTGGCACTTGTGGCAATATTCTCATGAGGACTTAAAGATATGTTTATATAGAGTGAGTTTTTCTAAAGTACTTCTTTTTTTACAAATCCTGATGTCCAAGTGCCTTTTATTTGGCGTCTGCCTCTGGCAGATGGTGTTTTTTCAATGGAGTGAGCCATTTGGAGGAGGCAGTCTCCTGTCTTAGAAATGTTGCTCTGTGGGTAAACTGCTTTGTGAGGTTGTTTTTGTTCAGAAGCCTCGGTTGGTGCTGGTTCTGGGTATAGTCACTTGGGGCTTGAGATATTTCATGTAGTTACTTAAAGTAGATGAATTCAGCTCTGTGGGTTTATCAACCATAATATAGTAGTATGTTCTTTCCTCAGATATTTCTCAAATGTTTTTGCCTTTGAAATTTCTTCTGTAGATATAGATTATGACTCTCTTAGGACTGGCTTTCATTTGCAGCTATTTTTTATAATTATACATGCATTTCTTTAATAAATACCTTTGTGAAAGAGGAAATGTAATCAAGATACGTCAAGGTTGAATGCTATTATTTATTTTTCGATTCTGTCTTGCTTTCAGGAGAAACTGGCTCTTCGACAGCAGCTGAATGAAGCGAAGCAGCAACTCCTGCAGCAGGCAGAGTATTGTACAGAAATGGGAGCAGCAGCCTGTACCCTCTTGTGGGGCGTCTCCAGCAGTGAGGAAGTCGTCAAGGCCATTTTGGGAGGAGTAAGTATGGTCAGTGGGCTTTCTAGATATTGTTGATTAATGCTTGTATAACTTAGAGCATATAGCTTATTAAGGCATTTAAAGACTAAGTCCCTATCTTTCCGTTTTCTTTTGTTCATTCATCAGCTAGTTATTGAATACCTATTGTATGTGGTTCATTGTAACCTGATGCAAAGTGAATGAAATAAGCTCCCTTCTCTCCAGGAGACCTTGTGGTATATGTGGACATATTACCACTTCAGTATTAATGCTTTATATGTGTTTAACAAGATCAAAAGTGCTTTTATATGTATTATCTCATGGTTAATATGGTATTTAATTTATTGAATATATGTTCTCTAACATATATACATGTATGTAGATGTGTGTGTTTGTACACACACACGTACATATAGATGCAGTTGAACCTTGAGCAACATGCAGGTTAGGGGCGCTGACCTCCTGTGCAGTCGAAAACCACATAGAACTTTTGACTCTATGGTTGGCTGGAAGCCTTACTGATAACATAAATAGTTGATTAACACATTTTTTGTATGTTAGATCGTCATAAAGATCTTCACCCTCATCATCTTCAAACTGAGTAGATTGAAGAGGAGGAGGAAGAGTTGTTGGGTTGGCCTTGCTGTCTAAGGGGTGGTAGAGCTGGAGGAGGTGGAAGGGGAGGCTGGAGTAGCAGACACACTCAGTGTAACTTTTACTGAAGAAAATTCTTGTGTAAGTGGACCTGTGCAGTTCAAACCCTTGTTTTCAAGGTTCAACTGTGTGTGTGTGAGAGAGACCGTGTGTGTGAGACTGTGAGCGTGTGTGTGTGTGACCGTGTGTGTGTGTGAGCATGTGTGTGTGTGAGCGTGTGTGTGTTGTAGTGTGTGTGTGAGAGACTGGGAGCCTATGTGTGACCATGTATGAGGGGGTGTGTGTGAGCTTGTGTGTGTGTGAACGTTGTGTGTGTGTGTGTTTGTGGGAACATATGTGTGTGTGAGGGCGTGTGTGTGTATATGGAGTGTGTATGTGTGTGAGGAGTGTGAGCATGTGTGTGTGTGAGCGTGTGTCTGTGTGAGCGTGTGTCTGTGGGAGCATGTGTGGGAGCACCTGTGTGTGTGTGTGTGGGGAGCATGTGTGTGCGTGAGCGTGTGTCTGTGTGGGAGCATGTGTGGGAGCACCTATGTGTGTGGGGGGGGAGCATGTGTGTGGTGTGACTGTGTGTGGCCATGTGTGTGGGAGCATCTGTATGAGAGTGTGTGGGCATGTGTGTGTGGGAGCGTGTATGTGTGGGAGCATGTGTGTGGGGGAGTGTATGTGTGTGTATGTGGGAGCATATGTGTGTGTGTGTGGGAGCACGTGTGGGTGGGTGGGAGTGTGTCGGGGAGCGTGTGTGTGTGTGAGCATGTGCACGCACATGTATGCATGCGTGTGGGCGTTTATCAGGGAACCTCAAGGAAGGGGATACATTTGAAATGGGCCTTGATGAATAGGTGGAAATGGCAGAAAATGGGTGGGTTTGTTTTAGGACAGTGAGTACGTCAGTTGACACAGTGGAGAGTTAATGTAGCAGAGTAGTGGGGAGATAAAGCTTAGACGTAGGTTGGGATGTGACTTTGGGACCTTGAATACCGGGTTGATGATTCATCCGGTAGGTGGTAAGACTGGATTTTCCCTAAGGGTTTTTCAGTAAAAGAGTGATAGGATAAGAGCAGAATTTTAGGAAGATTCACCTGACAGTGAGTGAGGATGGATTAGGAGGTGGGGTTGTGGCACATCGGGTCTAGACAGGGTGGCTGATGAGGTGGTCATTCTAGCTGGTCTGGCTGGAGTAAGCTCGGCCCTCTGCAGGGGAGATGGGAAAGAAGGAGCATGTATGAGAGCCATGGCAGTTGAGGCAGATGTGATGGCCGGGCAGAGTGTGTACCTGGAGGGGACAAGAGGAGCCAAAAATGATCAGTGTTTGACTCTGGGACCACAGCGTGATCATGACTGGAAATGAAGGTGAAGGGGGGATGTGGGGCAGAAAACCAGTGGGAAATTACTTACTGCTAATAGAAATAACAGTTGTGTTTGACTTTAGGTGGAAAGACTAAATGTGTTTTTAAAAGTTTGTTGAGCTTTATTAGGTTTAATTTACATACTGTAAGATTATAAATATACAATTTAGTGGTTTTTAGCAAATTTCTAGAGTTGCATTAACCATCACCACAACCCAGTTTTAGATTATTTGATCATCCATGAAGTTTTCTTGTATCATTTGTAAATGCAAATATTTCCATTTTTTTAACTGGGTTAACATGTGCATTGGTTTTAAAATTCTTCTTCAGAACTCTAGCACCCCAAAGGAAGTATCACAAAGGTTCAAGCCTCGAAATGCTTTTTGCCAAGTGATGAAGATTTTAAACTACCAGAGGAGCCAGTCTTTATCTCTTTTACATGTTTCCATTAAGATTCTGTTTTTGAAAAAAATTATGCTAAAGGTTTGAGCACCTCTGGTTTAATGCCCAGAACAAATAGCATGTTTTTCGAGTATATTTTTAATTACATTTTGAGTGAATTCTTCCCGTTTTCTTTCATCGTCACGTACGTTTGTCCTGTTTCATGTATCTGCGTATGAAGAGCCCACCGATCTTCAGGTAGTTTTTGTTGCTCCTGCATGCCTCAAGCTGCTTTCTCTGTTCTTTTAATGGGAACTTTTAATGAGGGAATAGATTTTATAATATTCTGTAATTAAAACTAGAATCTTCTGTATCCTGAACTTTTAAAATGTTTTCACACTAGTGTCTGTAAAAGGATATGACACTTTGATTTCCAAACTTTCAGGATAAAGCTCTGAAGTTTTTCAGCATCACTGGTCAAACAATGGAGAGTTTTGTGAAGTCACTGGATGGTGATATCAAGGAACTTGATTCGGATGAAAATCAGTTTGTTTTTGCTCTGGCTGGAATTGTAACAAGTAAGTGCAAGCATACCTTGGAGATATTGCATGTTTGGTTCCAGGCCACTGCAATAAAGGAAATATTGCAATAACAAACGAGTCACATGAATTGTTTTGTTTTCCCAGTGTATATACAAATTATGTTTATACTGCAGTCTGTTATATGTACAATAGCATTATGTCTAATAAACAATGTACAAACTTTAATTAGAAAATTCTTTATTGCTGAAAATGCTAATGATCATCTGAGCCTTCAGCGAGTTACAAGTTTTTGCTGGTAGAGGGTCTTGCCGTGATATCGGTGACTGCTAACTGATCAAGGTGGTAGTTACTAAAGGTTGGGGTGGCTGTGGAAATTTCTTAAAATGAGGCAACAGTGAAGTTTGCCACATCGATTAACTCTTCCTTTCGTATAAGATTTCTATGTAGCGTGTGATGCTATTTTATAGCGTTTTTTCCACAGCAGAACATCTTTCAAAATTGGAGTCAGCCCTCTCAAACTTGTCAACTAGGTTTATGTAATATTTTGAATCCTTTGTTCTCATTTCAGCGATGTCTTAGCATCTTCACCAAGAGTAGATTCCAACTCAAGAAACCAGTTTCTTTGTTCTTCCATAAGAAGCAACTCATCTGTCGTTTCTGTCACCACGTCTGTAGTTACTTACTTCACTGAAGTCATGAACCCTTCAAAGTCATCCATGAGGATTGAAATCAACTTCTTGCAAACTCCTGTTAATGTTGTTATATTGACCTCCTCCCATGAATCATGAATATTCTTTTTTTTTTTTTCTGTTTTTTTGAGATGGAATTTTCACTCTTGTTGCCCAGGCTGGAGTGCAATGGTGCGATCTTGGCTCACTGCAACCTCTGCCTCCTTGGTTCAAGTGATTGTCCTGCCTCAGCCTCCTGAGTGACTGGGACTACAGGCATGTGCCACCATGCCCGGCTAATTTTCTATTTTTACTGGAGATGGGGTTTCTCCATGTTGGCCAGGCTGGTCTCAAACTCCTGACCTTAGGTGATCCGCCCTTCTTAGCCTGCCAAAGTGCTGGGATTACAGGCGTGAGCCACTGCGCCCGGCCGAATCATGAATATTCTTAATGGCATCTAGAGTGGTGAATCTTTTTTAGAAGGTTTTCAGTTGACTTCATCCAGATCCATCAGAGGAATCACTGTCTGTGGCAGCTGTAGCCTATGGAATGTAGTTCTTAAAAAAATTGGACTTGAAAGTTGAAATTTCTTTTTGATGTATGAGCTGAAGAATAGATCTTGTTTTAGCAGGCATGGAGTCAGCATCACTCTCCTCGCACCTCTCCATCATGGCTCTGATTGACTAGGTGCATTATCAAGGAACAGTAGTATTTGGAACGAAATCTTTTTTTCTGAGCAGTAGGTCTCAACAGTGGGCTTAAAATATTCAGAAAACCATGCTGTAAACAGGTGTGCTGTCATCCAGGCTTTGTTTTTCTATTTCTAGAGCATAGGCAAGAGTAGATTTAGCATAATTTTAAAGGGCTGTAGTATTTTCAGAATGGTTAAATGAGCATTGACTTTAAATGAGCATTGACTTCAATTGAAGTCACCAGCACCATTAGCCCCTAACAAGAGAGTCAGCCTGTCTTCTGATGCTTTAAAGTCAGGCATTGACTTTTCTCTGGCAGTGAAAGTCCTAGATGGCATCTTCTTCCAATAGAAAGCTATTTTGTCTACATTGAAAATCCCTTGTTTAGTGCAACCACCCTCGGCAATGATCTTAGCTAGATCTTCTGGATAACTTGCTGCAGCTTCTCCATCAGCACTTGCTGCTGTACGTTGTACCTTTATGTTATAGAGACAACTTTTTTCCTTAAACCTCATGAAGCAAGCTGTACTAGCTTTCAGCTTTTCTTCTGCAGCTTCCTCACCCCTGTCAGCCTTCATAGAATTGAAGAGCATTAGGGCTTTTCTCTGGATTAGGCTCTGGCTTAAGGGGTTTTTGATGATTTTTGATCTTCTATCTAGAATACTTAGGCTTTCTCCATATCAGCAATAAGGCTGTTTTGCTTTCTTATCATTCATGTGTTCACTGGAATAGAGCTTTTAATTTCTATTAAGAACTTTGCAATTACAGTCATAACTTGGCTGTTTGGTGCAAGAAGTCTAACTTTCAGCAGGTCTCAGCTTTGGCCATGCCTTCTTCACTCAGCTTAATCATTTCTAGCTTTTTCTTTCAGACGTGTACCTCTTTCTTTTGCTTGAACATTTAGAGGTCATTGTAGGGTTATTAACTGACCTAATTTCAATATTGTTGTGTCTCAGGGAATAGCAGGGTCTTAGGAGAGGGAGAGAGATGAGAATGGCCAGTCATTGGAACAGTCAGAAGATTAGTAACATGTATTGATTAAATTTGCTGTCTTACGTGGGTGTGGTTCATGGTGCCCCAAAACAATTACAGTGGTAACATCAAAGATCACTGATCATGGATGACCATAACAGATGTAATAATAATGAAAAGTTTAAACTATTGGAAGAATTACCAAAATGTGGCACAGAGACATGAAGTAAGCACATACTGTTGGAAAAATGGCACCAACAGACTTGCTCAGTGCAGGGTTGCCACATTCCTTCAATTTGTGAAAAAACAGTGTCTGCAAAGCACAATAAAGTGAATGTAATAAAATGAAGTGTGCCTGTAATTCATGTCAGCTGTAGTGACTATTGTAGAGACTGGTGTTTACAGTCAGGGTTGAGAGTTTGTAAACATCTCTGGAGTGTTTTCAGATATTAACGCTGGGGAGCACCCTGGAGAATGTGATTCCATAGATCTGGGATAGGTACCAATAGGTACCAGGTGTGTTTATTTTGGAACATCACCCCAGGTGATTCTGATAAATATCAGTTATTAAGAATGAATGATCTGAAGGAAACAGATGAGTTTGCGTGTTCTGCGTAGTTATGTACCTTGACAGAAAAAAAAAAAACTAAGTGTAGCTGCTTTTATTCAGAATCATAATTTTACCGTCTAGCTAGCTAAAGTAACTGAGCTGAAACTGAGCTCTTTGCTATTGTTTTAGTATAATAATTATATAATCCCAAAAACCTAAATTGCTTCTTCAGTAAAATTCTCCTAAAAGATAATAAAGTAAACCTTTCCCTGAGAGTTATGATAAAATTCCGTATCAGAACTGTCCTAAGGGATAAAGTCCAGGGACTAAATAATTTCTTAGTATAGGGGCCCGGCACGGTGGCTCATGCCTGTAGTCCCAGCATTTTGGGAGGCTTGAGGTGAGTGGATCACTTGAAGTCAGGAGGAGTTCGGGACCAGCCTGGCCAACATGGGGAAACCCCGTCTCTACTAAAAATACAGAAACATTAGCCAGGCGTGGTGGTGGGCACCTGTAATCTGAGCTACCCGGGAGGCCGAGGCAGGAGAATCACTTGAACCTGGGAGGTGGAGGTTGTAGTGAGCTGAGATTGCGCCACTGCACTCCAGTCTGGGTGACAGAGCACAACTCCGTCTCAAAAAAAAAAAAAATTGGTATAGAAAGGTGGAATGTGCTAGTGAGTATTGAGACTCTTTGTTCTGAAGTCAGTGAAATGGTTCAATACATTGCTGTGACTTAGCCTTAAATAATGAGATTCAGAAAACAAGACTAAGTACAGAGTTTATTTGTGCACAGCGCTTGACAGTGGCCACTCAGAAACACCAACTTCAAACCAATGGGGTCAGGGTTCCAAGGTGAAGATTTCACTGATATAGGCAGAGAGAGAAGTTCCAGCAGGATTAGAACATTTTCCATACAAGACTAGTGTGTGTGCCACAGTGATTTGACTGTTTACAGATTGCTACATTCCAAGGAGGGTTATCTGAGGAAGTCTTATCTCCAGCAGTGTGGTCTTAATTATTTACAGGAAAGAAAAAGACAGAATTTGCAGCTGCATAGCTACATTCCTCACAAGGGTTGAGATAATTTAAAGTCCCAACAGCTTTGAGTTTGAATTACTTAATTTCAGACTGTTTTTTTTACATTGATCTTTAATCTCTGCTTTATTATTATTTTCCCATGCTGTTCTTAAGAAAATTCTCTGCTGTTAAAGAGAGAGAAAATTTTATTTTCCTTATGGTATTATCCTTCTTTTATTGAAATCCTAATGGGGCAGGTCCTGTGTAGACATTTGTTTCTTAATCCCTTAAAACTTGATGATAGTTCTTGCGGGGTGGATGCTGAGATTGTGATGTTTTCTGGCTCTTACTCCAGTGCAGGGCAGCATTCTGCACGTTCATCTTGGCACCTACAGTTGTAGCAGGCTTGCATTGCCTTCCCTGTAAAAAAATTGTTTGAAGGTTGTCTTTTAACAGAAGGCATTTGCAAATTTAATGATTTGCGTTTTCTTCTCTTTGCAAGTGACCCCAAAGGCTTATGACCTATGCGACTTGTCGTTCTTATGACCTATGCGACTTGTCGTTTTGCTGGTTGTGAATTTGAGCTGCCTGAATTGCTGGCTGGCATGCTGGTGAGGCCATGGGCTGAGAGTGAAGCTGCTCTGTTGCCCAGCATTCAGGCTCGGCGTGGCTTTGTTTTTCTGTGCTTGTGGTGGTTTACATAGGAACTCTTATGAAGAGTTGGATAGTGGGCACTTGTATTTGCACGTTAATGAATTTGACTGGGAAGAATGTTTTATTAAAGTGCTGATTTGCAGAGGCCTTGGGGGCTTATGAGTCTCAAATACCAAGACTATTCTGTGGGGTAGGTAATAGAGACCATGGGTTAGCTGTCAAATGGATTCTTGTCCTTCTAAAACAAATGTTCTTTTTAAAATTTTACATACAGTGAATTCATTCTTTAGTTGTTTTTTTTTTTTTTTTAAACCTTTTTGCAGTTCTATAAATTTCTACGAAAGTGTACGGTCGCTTACCTACCACAATTAGGTTGTGGAACTCCTATTCCTTCCCCCAGACTGCCTGCACCCCATCCTTCTGTAGTCCAGTTCTCCACTCATCACCAGCCCAAGGCAGCCACTGATTTTGTGATTTGTTCAGTATTTTAGCTGGATTTTTTTTTCTACCTTGTATGGTGTCCAGCATATGCCCCAGGTGAGCAAGTGCTTGCTTCATGTGTCTGCTTGGAGACTGCTGCCTTTCCTCATTTTTCAGATTGGTTGGCTGGTGTCCAGCCTTAGCTCTCTAGTGTATTCAAGAAAACCTGTGATTTTGGTAAATTATCTCTCCCTCTGCCCCCGGAAAGAATGGGGTAGCTGTCACCAGTTTTCTGTGTCCTAAGCTGAAGCTGGAAATCAGGAATTTATGTAAACATTGAAATTGTTAAATTTCCACCCAACTGTAGTCACTGTTGTTTGGTGACAGGTTAGTGTAGTGCGGAGGAGGTTTGGCCGAGCAGATTTGCTTCCTAGGATGTCAGTTCTCTGGACATCTGCAGGGTGGAATAGTAACATCTGCTCTAATTACTTTACATATTGTGAATCTTCTACTGAACCGTGATAAACGATAGCACATTGACAGCAATGTGATTGTTTCCAGTAACTTGGATAAGAGGGCAAATGAAGAGCATGAAAGAGATGGAAATCTTCACAGTCCTGTGAAGATTAACTGCTTAACTTGCTAGTGAAAACTTTTCTAAATGGTTTTTCTGTTTTTCAGTGATTTGAAAATCATGATTGTATTCCTTGTCTGTGGTTTATGTATTCAAATAATATTAGATAATAACTGCAGCATCAAAATTACTTTTTGATGATTGATACTTTGGGGGCAGGACTGGATCCAGCTTAGTCTTCCAGGGACCTTCCTAGTTACAAAGTTACCAGCAGAGCACCTTTGTGTCAGTGACCATGGCTGTTCTTGGTCTGCCAGTCCTTCCTCCTCCACACACTCACACCAACACATGGAGGCATGTGGTGTGCAGAAAAGGCCAGGTGGGGCTTGAGGTCCCGTGTCCACTGCTGCTTCTGCCACTGACTAACCCTGTATTCTTGAATATATGACCTTCGGTTTTTGTCTTCTGAGAAGAGTCTGACACTACATGACAATTATGGTATCCCAGTCCTAGAATTGTGTGACTCTGCCTGTGGAAGAAGAAGGTGCCAGTTTTGAGCTTCAACTTACTGGTCTTCTGATGTCAGAGTCTAAGTCAGCAGTGAAGGGTCAATGAACAGGCATTTGGGTTGTTTCCACCTTTTGGCTGTTGTGGATAATGCTGATATGAGCATTCGTGTAGAAGTTTATGTGTGGATGTATGTTTCAGTTCTTCTTGGTATCTACCTTGGGGTCGGAATAGCAGGGTGTGGTAACTCTGTTTAGCTTTTTGAGGAACTGCTAGACAGGTTTCCACAGTGACTGTACCATTTTATGTGCTGGTGGCTGCCTTTCCCCATGTCTTCCGAACAGCCCATCTTTTTCTAGGTGTGCAGGAGTCCTTGTTGCTGTTTTTGGTTCTTTGAGCACCCATTTGTTTCTCGTGTACCTTGAACTCTAGGAGAGATCATTAGCGTGGTCCTGGTTTCCCCATTGTGGTTGAACCTCCTGAAAGGTGAGGTTGGTTTGGAGAGAGTTGATTTACAACTTGAGCACTGATCAACATGATTTTTTCCTCTGTTTTTTGGAATCATCCATTGAATCATCTGTCAGGACAATGGCTGAACAGAAACTTTTAAGACTCTAGGCAACAGGTAGCAAACAAATATAATTTGAGGCACTATAAGAAGGAAGACCGCTCTGGAACCTTGACCCAGATGACTGCATCACCAGCCTGGTATTGACTCTGTACTTTTAAGATAAGACCCTCTCGAAAAACAGCATGAAGTCAGGCTTTTGTATGGGAGTGTTGTCTACAAGATCTCTTCTGGGCATGGACACTTGTTGGACTATGGAGATAACCTTGAGGCTCTCTGGCATCAGGCAGGTATAATAAAGGGCTGGGGTGAGAGTATTACGTTGATGTACTGTCATATGAGAAGGAAAAAGTAATGCTGCTTCATAATCAGTTGGCTAGAAGAAAAGTGTCGGGTTCAATTAGCAACAGGGATTATCTGGTTTGTGGTGCCATTAGGTTTCAAGGTGATCTACTACGAGGCCTGAAGACTTTTTTGAGTGTAGCTGAGCTGCAGTGGCTCTGAGACAAGGCAGCTATAAGTCCTGGCTCCTGGATCCAGGGACAGGCTGATGGGCAGTGGGCTTTTCAGGTGTGCCCTGGAGTAGCATGGCTCACCCTTGACACCATAATTCTCTGTTTTGGGGGCTGTCCTATGCGTTGTAGGTTATTTAGCAGCATCCCTGGTATCTTCCCATTAGAGGCATCCCCTAAGTGTGGCAGCCAAAAATGTCTCCAAATACTGCTTGGGACAGAATCATGTCCCTTCCTCCTCCCATGCCACTTTGAGAACCACTGCCCCAGAGCATGGCATAATCTTTCATGTGTATAGATGGAAAGATTTATGATAGTCTGGGATATTAGAGGCCGTCATTGAGAGGATTTTGAAAGCACCGAAGGTTTTTAGGTCTCCGTTTTCCATGGACATGGTTCTTACATTTTCAATGTAGTCTAATCATATAGCAGTCTTCCTAATTTAGAAAAATTGGATATCTATTATGTACAATATCCAATTAATCACAGAAGTTTTCTTAATTGTCTTTCAGTGATTGGTCTTGGAAAATTTGTAGTCTTTCCTTAGATAAGGTCCTTCCTTCTGTTGACAGAGTATGGATTCGATACGGGTCATTGTTCTGTGGAATTGGAGTTTTCCCTTAAAAACATACTTCTTTTTAGGTAGCTGAGTGAGAAGATAAACACAGCCTTACAGGTTTCCAGATTAATGGAATGTAAGAAGAGATCATGTATGTTTTAGGTGAGAATGACCCCATGGGGCTCTAGGTGTCCTTTGCATGGGTGTAGCTGGGTTTAAGACTTGAGAGAAGTAGGCCGGGCGTGATGACTCACGCCTATAATCCCAGCAGTTTATGAGGCTTAGGTGAGTGGATCACCTGAGGTTAGGAGTTTGAGACCAGCCTGACCAACATGGTGAAACCCCGTCTCTACTAAAAATACAAAAATCAGCCGGGCATGGTGGCAGGCGCCTGTAATCCCAGCTACTCAGGAGGCTGAGGCAGGAGAATCACTTGAACCTGGGAGGTGGAGGTTGCAGTGAGCCGAGATTGTGCCACTGCACTCCAACCTGGGTGACAGAGCAAGATTCCATCTGAAAAAAAAAAAAACTTGAGAGAAGTAGACTAGAATTCCAGTGAGTGATATAACTTCCTGGGTAATCGTTGATTTTTCCAGGTAAAGGCAAATAAGTTTGCCATCTGTTTTTTTTTTTTTTTTGAGACACAGTCTCACTCTGTCACCCAGGCTGGCATGCACCACCATGCCCAGCTAATTTTTGTATTTTTAATAGAGACGAGGTTTTGCCATGTTGACCAGGCTGCTCTCAAACTCCTGACCTCAGGTGATCTGCCCACCTCTGCCTCCCAAAGTGCTGGGTTTACAGGCGTGAGCTACTGTGCCTGGCCACGTTTGCCATCTTTATAGAATGGGACACTAAAGAAACCTGAGCACCACTCTGTTCTGTAAAGAATTAGGCTTCAGGTGGGGTGAAGAGAAGATGGTGTTTGGGTAAGATACGACATTGAAATGCAGAATGATTATTTTGCTGCTTGTTTGCAGATCTTGGACAAATCAATATCCCTGACCACTAGTTTTTTTTTTTTTTTTTAAACAGGTAATGTTAGGTGATTGCAGGAACTGGTACAAGGAATGATTAGTCCTTTCTCTATTAAGCTGGTCACAGCTGGCCCAAGAGCTTCCATAGCTTTAGTTCTAGACGGTATCGAGGTAGTTCAGGCAAGCTGGGCACGGTGGTACATGCCTTTAGTCCCAGATACTCAGGAGGCTGAGGCGGGAGGACCATTGAGCCCAGGAGTTCAGTCCTGCCTTGAGCTATGATTGCACCTGCATTCCAGCCTGGGCAACAGAGTGAGACCCTGTCTCTTAACAATAACAACAAAGTAGTTTAGGTAAAGATGTAGAAGACTCCATCTGGACTCTTTTGGGCTTTGCTCCAGTTATTCGTGTATGTCCATAGAATCTTTTCCTCATAGGGATTCTGGGACCGTAGTTAAAGCTTCGGTTATTTCTTGAATCATATGTAGTGTGAGCAAATTAACGTTCAGATCAGCTATACTTTGTGTATTTGAGAATTTTCTGTAATTTCTTAAAATCATCTTTCTGTAGTACTGTTTATCTGCAAATTCCATTTGCAAATTAAATTTGTATCTATTAAATTTTGCAGGGGTTGTGTCCCAGAGAAGGAAGAAATAATTCTTCTAATAATAGCCCAGAGTAACAGTTACAGGTTGGGAGAGATGAGAGGTGCTGGGAATCTTCCTTTTTTGAGAGTGCAATATTTTTGAGGGAGAAATTCTGAACAAATTGGAAGCGCAGGGACTATGCTTGTAGATAAGCTGTAGGAATGATGAAACTTTTGTAAGGAGCTGTTTTCTTCATGGTGGATCAACAGGTCATAGAATTTGGCTAGAAGTGAAGCTGTGTCACTGTTTGCTTTACCATTGATTTTTCTATGACTGGCCTTCCTACCATTGGCCACTCCACAGTGGAACCTTAGCTAAGCTGGTGGAGGCAGGTTTGGTAGGCAAAGGCATCGATAGGGTTTAAGGAAGGTGGGACTGCCTCCCTGGGAGTCGCTAGGCCACTATAGACTAACAGCAGCAAATGGAGGACAGTAGGTTCAGTTCTCTCACATAGCCCTCAGGTTACAGGGGCTTCTCTCTAGTCTGACTTTTTGTCATAGAAGCCAGATCACCCACAGTAGGAAAGAAACGGAATTCTAGGAGCCATTGTCCAGCAGAACTGGGCCGGCCTTCCAACTCTGAGGAGGTTTCCGTAGAGCACAGAGGCAAAGTTCTGCTCGTGCTTATGGCTACTTGTATATATTCTTTGGATAAATGTCTATTCCAAGTCCATTGCCTATTTTTTTTCGTTAAAAAAAAATAGATGTATATATTTTGGGGGTACATGCGATAAGTTGATACATTCATATAATGTATAAAGATCAAATCAGGATAATTGGTATATCCATTCCCTTAAATATTTATCCTCTCTTTATGCTAGGAACATTTGAATTATTCTCTTCTAGCTATTCTGAAATGTGCAATAGTTGTTGTTAACTATAATCACCCTACAGATATATTGAACACTAGCTCTTATTTCTATATCTGTTTATTTGTACCAGTTAATCAGCATCTCTTCATCCCCTTCCCAGCCACCCTTCCTGGCCTCTGGTAGCTCCCATTCTACTCTCTGTCTTCATGAGGTCTACTTTTTTAGCTCCCATATATGAGTGAGAACATGTGGTATTTGTCTTTCTGGGCCTGGCTTATTTCACTTAACATAATGACCTCCAGTTTTGTCCACCTTGCTACAAATGATATGATTTATTATTATTATTATTTTTTTTTTTGAGACGGAGTCTCACTCTGTTGCCCAGGCTGGAGGGCAGTGGCTGGATCTCAGCTCACTGCAAGCTCCGCCTCCCGGGTTTACGCCATTCTCCTGCCTCAGCCTCCCAGGTAGCTGGGACTACAGGCGCCCGCCACCTCGCCCGGCTAGTTTTTTCTATTTTTTTAGTAGAGACGGGGTTTCACCGTGTTAGCCAGGATGGTCTCGATCTCCTGACCTCGTGATCCGCCCGTCTCGGCCTCCCAAAGTGCTGGGATTACAGGCTTGAGCCACTGCGTCCAGCCGATTGTATTATTTTTTATGGCTGAAGAGTATTCTACTATATGTGTGTTTTCCATATTTTCTTTATCCATTCATGCATTGATGGACACTTAGGTTGAGTCCATGTGTTGGTAATTGTGAATAGTGCTGCAGTACACATGGAAATGCAGATATCTCTTCAATATATTAATTTCCTTTCTTTTGGATATAAACTCAGTAGTAGAATTGCTAGATCATGTGGTAGTCCTATTTTTAGTTTCTTAAGGAACCTCCATACTGTTTTCCATAGTGGCTGTATTAAATTTACATTCCCACCAATACTGTATGAGGGTTCCTCTTTCTCCACATCCTCACTAGCATTCTCTGTCTTTTTGATACAAGCCTTTTTAACTGAGGTGAGATTATATCTCATTGTGGTTTTGATTTGCATTTCTCTGATGATTAATGATCTTGAGCATGTTTTCATTTACCTGTTGGCCATTTGTATGACTTCTTTTGAGAAATGTCTGTCAGATCTTTTGCCCATTTTTTATTTGGATTGTTTGTTCTTTGCTATTGAGTTGTCTGAGCTCTTTAATGTATTCTTGTTATTAATTCCTTGTCAGATGGATAGTTTGCAGATATTTTCCCCTATTCTGTGGGTTGTCTGTTTCCTTTGTTGATTGTTTCCTTTGCTGTGCAGAGGCTTTTTAGGTTATGTAATCTCATTTGTCTGTTTTTGCTTTGGTCGCCTGTGCTTTTGAGGTCTTACACAAAAAAGTCCGTTGCCTAGATCAATGCTCTGGAATGTTTCTCAGGTGTTTTATTTTAGTAGTTTTGTCATTCCAGGTCTTAAATTTAAGTCTTTAAACAATTTTGAGTTGATTTTTTTCATCTTTTTTTTTTAACTTTAATTTTTTTTATTCTTCTAACACACCAAGCACAATTGAGCTGATTTTTGAGAGACAGGGGTCTAATTTTATTCCTCTGCATATGGTTACCCAGTTTTTCCAGCACCATTTATTGAAGAGACTATTCTTTCCCCATTGTCAAAAATGAATTGACTGTAAATGTGTGGATTTATATCTGGGTTCTCTATTCTGTTCCATTGGTCTGTGCATCTGTTTCTGTGCTAGTACCATGCTGATGTGGTTATTATAGCTTTGTAGTATATTTTGAAGTCAGATAGTATGATGCCTCCAGCTTTGTTTTTTTTTTTGTTGAGGATTGTTTTGGCTGTTTGGGGTCTTTAGTGGTTCCATATAAATTTTAGGATTTTTTTTTTTCGGTTTCTGTGAAGAATTCATTGGTATTTTTATAGTGATTGCATTGAATCTGTAAGTTGTTTTGGGTCATATTGTCATTTTTTTCTTATTTATGTATTTATTTAATCAACCAATCAACTAGTCAGTCACAGAGATGGAGTCTCACTGTGTTGTCCAGGCTGGTCTTGAACTCTTGGGCCCAAGCAATCCTCCTGCCTCAGCCTCCCAAAGTGCTGGGTTTACAGGCACGAGCCACCATGCCTGGTCAGTATTGTCATTTTAATAATATTAATTCTTCCAATCTGTGAGCATGGAATATCTTCCATTTTTTGTGTGTGTGTTCCCTTCAATTTCTTCTGTCAGTGTTTTATAGTTTTCTTTGTATCAGTCTTTCACTTTGGTTAAACTGCTTCCTAGGTATTATATATTCTTGATATCTATTGTAAATGGGATTGCTTTCTTGATTTCTTTTTCAGATTGTTTGCTGTTGAAGTATACAAATGCTACTGATTTCTGCATGTTGATTTTCTACTGTGCAACTTTACTGAATTCGTTTATCAGTTCTAGTGTCTTTTTTTTTTGTGGTATTGAAGTTTTTCTAAATATAAGGTCATGTTGTTTGTGAATAAGGTTAGTTTGACTATTTCTGTTCCAGTTTGGGTGCTTTTTATTTCTTTTTCTTCCCTATTTGCTCTGGTCAAGATTTCTGGTATTATGCAGAGCAAAAGTGGTGAACGTGAGCATCCTTGTCTTGTTCCAGATCTTAGAGGAAAGGCTTTGAATTTTTCCCTGTTCAATATGATGTTAGCTGTGGGTTTGTCATGTATGTACTTTATTATATTGAGATATGTTCCTGCTATACCCAGTTTGTTGAGAGTTTTTATCATAAAAGAATGTTGAATTCTATCACATGTTTTTTCAGCATCTGCTGAGTGATCATATGGTTTTTGTTGTTGGTTCTTTAAATGTGATGTATCACATTTATGGTAAATATATTTGTTGAACCATCCTTGTATCTGTGGGATACATAGGATACATAAAAGATTGTTTAATGATGATCTTTTAAATGTGTTGTTAAATTAGGTTTGCTAGTATTTTGTTGAGGATTTTTGCATCTGTGCTTATCATTGATACTGGCCTGTATTTTCTTTTTTTGTTACGTCCTTGTCTGGTTTCCATATCAGGGTAGCGCTAGCCTTGTAGAATGAGTTTGGAAGTATTCGCTTCTCTTCAAATGTTTTTGAATAGTGTGAGTAGAATTCGTGTTAATTCTCCTTTAAATGTTTGTTTGGTAGAATTAAGCAGTGAAGCCATCAGGTCCTGGGCTTTTCTTTGCTGGGAGACTTTTTATTACAGCTTTGATCTTGTTACTCATTATTGATTTGTTGTGGCTTTCTATTTTTTTTTTTTTTTTTTTAATTCACTCTAGATAGGTTATATGTGCCCAGGAATTTAGCCATTTCTTTCAGGTTTTTCAGTTTGTTGGCCTACAGTATTTCCTAATAGTGTCTAATAATTTTTTTTTTTTTTTTTTTTTGAGACGGAGTCTCGCTCTATCGCCCAGGCTGGAGTGCAGTGGCTGGATCTCAGCTCACTGCAAGCTCCGCCTCCCGGGTTTA
>NC_045452.1:35740619-35746210 GCF_002776525.5 Piliocolobus tephrosceles
GCTGTGTCACCCAGGCTGGAGTGCAGTGGTGCAATCATGGCTCACTGTAGCCCCAACCTCTGGGGCTCAAGTGATCCTCCTATCTGAGCCTCCTGAGTAACTGGGGTCCCAGCTACTCAGCATGCCACCATGCCCAGCTAATTTTTTTTTTTTTTTTTTGAGATGCAGTCTCGCTCTGTCGCCCAGGCTGGAGTGCAGTGTCATGATCTCGGCTCACTGCAAGCTCCGCCTCCTGGGTTCCCGCCATTCTCCTGCCTCAGCCTCCTGAGTAGCTGGGACTACAGGCGCCCGCCACCATGCCCAGCTAATTTTTTGTATTTTTAGTAGAGATGGGGTTTCATTATGTTAGCCAGGATGGTCTTGGTCTCCTGACCTCGTGATCCACCCGCCTCAGCCTCCCAAAATGCTGGGATTACAGGCGTGAACCACCGTGCTTGGCCTTTTTTTTTGTATTTTTTGTAGAGACAGGGTCTCACCTTGTTGCCCAGGCTTGTCTCAAACTCCTAAGCTCAAGTGATCCACCTACCTTGGCCTCCCAGAGTGGTGGGATTACGGCGTGAGCCACTGCACCTGGCCCTAAAGAGTATTTTTATCATCTGCCTATCATCTGTGTGTCTTTGTCCTTCTCTCCCTTCCTTCAGATTTAGATTGCCAGTGAGGTTGAGACTCTTCACATGTTGGTACCATTCCAGTTTTTCCTTTGAGTCGCCCGTCTGTGTCTTGTGCCCACTTTCCTGTTGGGCTGCATTTTTCTTAGTGATGTGCTGTAGTTGTGTGTTCTGGATACTAATCCATTGCCTGTTTAGTTTCTGTGGTCTGTACAAGGTCCATATTTATGGGCCAGCTAAAGTCCCCCTTCAGCTTCCAAGCTGGGTCACTTCTAGCCTCTCTGTTTCCAGTCCCTGGAGCTTTGTGCCTTTGGGTCCTGGTGAGTTCTTGCTGATTTCAGTGGGAAATGAGGAGAATTGCCTTCTGAGCCATTCACTGACTTTCTTGGCAGTCTTCCATTTGGCCACTGAGCAAAGCCGCGTGTTTAGCCTCTATCCTGACTCGGGAACTCAGCATACACCAGCCTGAGAGAGGCCTTCCCACTGGGATCTTTGGCTGCCTTCCAGCATGCTCATGGCTTGTTCCCTCTCACTCTCATCTCCAAGGCACTGTTCTCTCCTCTTTTCACCTCCCCCGCTTCACTAACGCCCACCCTTGAGTCCTCTGGAGCCCCAGGACCTCCTTTCTCCTGCTATAAATCAGCCTCTTTTCTTCCTGGCCTCCCCCTGCCTTTGGTATAGCTTGCCTCTCTCTGGAGAACTACACTTTCACTGCCACTTTCGTGATCGAAGGTCACTAATTTTCAGCAGTTAGTACCTTAGACCCAGAGATAGGGGTTATTTTTTTCCTAGTTGCTCATTTTTAAAAAAATTTAAATTTAAATTTTAAATTCAGGGGGTACATGTGCAGGTTTGTTACAAGAGTATATTGCGTGATGCCGAGGTTTGGGGTTCTATTGAATCTGTCACTCAGATAGTAAACATAGTGTTCAATGGGTTTTTCAGTCCTTGTTCCTCTCCCTCCCTCTCTCCTTTTGGAGTCTTCAGTGTCTTTTGTTCCCATCTTTATGTCCATGTATACCAAGGGTTTAACTCCCACTTACAAGTGAGAACATGCAATATTTGGTTTTCTACTTCTGGATTAGTTCATTTGGAATAAATGTTGCTACAAAGGACATGGTGGTGTTCTTTTTTTTCTGCCTGCATAGTATTCCATGACTTATATGTACCACATTTTCTTTATCCAATCCACTGTTGATGGACACCTCGGTTGATTCTATGCCTTTGCTATTTTTGTTTTGTTTAGTTTTGTTTTTTGAGACAGGGTCTGGCTGTTCCATCCACACTGGAATGCAGTGGTGCTGTCTTATCTCACTGCAGTCTGAAACTCCTGGGCTCAAGCAGTTCTTCTCCCTCAGCCTCCCAAGTACCTGGGTACCTGGGATTACAGGCATGTGACATAACACCTGGCTAATTTAAATTTTTTTTTTTTTGGTAGCGATAGCGGTCTCACTTTCTTGTCCAGGCTAGTCTTGAACTCCTGGACTCAAGTGATCCATTCACCCCAGCCTCCCAAAGTGCTGGGGTTTCAGGCATGAATCACCACTTATCTTTGCTATTGTGAGCAGTGTTGTGATAAACATATAAGGGCAGGTGTCTTTTTGGTAGAACAATTTTATTTTCCTTTGGCTGTTTACCAAGTAATGGGATTGCTGGGTTGAATGCTAGGTCTATTTTTAGTTCTTTGAGAAATCTCCAAACTGCTTTCCATAGGTGCTGAATTAATTTACATTCCCACCAACAGTGTATAAGAGTTCCTTTTTTTCCATAGTTTTGCCAACATGTTGTTTTTTGACTTTCTAATAAGAGCCATTCTGACTGTTGTGAGATGGTATCTCATTGTGGTTTTGATTTGCATTTCCCTGGTGACTAGTGATGTTGGGCATTTTTTTATTGTTTTGTTGGCTGCTTATATGTCTTCTTTTAAGAAGTGTCTGTTCTTGCTCTGTGCCCACTTTTATGAGGTTATGTGTTTTTTTCTTGTTGATTTGTTTAACTTAACTTCCCTATAGATTCTGGATATTAGACTTTTGTTGGATCCATAGTTTGTGAATATTTTCTCCCATTCTGTAGGTTGTCTGTTTACCCTGTTGATAGTTTTTTTGGTATGGAGAAGTTCTTTAGTTTAATTGGGTCCCAACTGTCAATTTTTGGTTTTGTTGCAATTGCTTTTGAGGACTTAGTCAAATTCTTTGCCTAGCTCGATGTCCAGAAGACTATTTCCTAGATTTTGTTCTAGGACTTTTATAGTTTGAGGTCTTACATTTAAGTCCTTAGTCCATCTTGAGTTAATTTTTATCTGTGGTTAGAGGTAGGGGTCCGGTTTCATTTGTATGCATATGGTTAGCCATTTTTCCCAGCACCATTTATTGAACAGGGAGTCCTTTCCTCATTGCTTATTTTTGTCAATTTTGTCAAAGATCAATTGGCTGTAGGTGTGCAGCTTTAATTTCTGGGTTCTGTATTCTGTTTCGTTGGTCTATGTGTTTATTTTTGTACCAACGTCATGCTGTTTTAGTTAGTGTAGCCTGGTAGTATAGTTTGAAGATGGGCAATGTGATGGCTCTGGCTTTGTTCTTTTTTCTTAGGGTTGCTTTGGCTATTTGGGCTCTTTTTTGGTTCTATAAGAATTTTAGAAGAGTTTATTCTAATTCTATGAAAAATGATGTTGGCAATTTAATAGCAATAGCATTAAATCTGTAGATTGCTTTGGGCAGTATGGACATTTTCATGATATTGATTCTTCCAGTCCATGAACATGGAATGTTTTTCCAGTTGTGCCATCTATGATACTTCTTTCAGCAGTGTTTCATAGTTCTTCTTGAAGAGATCTTTCACCTCCTTGGTTAGATGTATTCCTAGGTTTTGTGTGTGTGTGTGTGTGTGTGTGTGTGTGTGGCTGCTGTAAATAGGATTGTGTTCTTGATTTGGCTCTCAGCTTGAACCTTTTTTTTTTTTTTTTTTTGAGACAGGGTCTCACTCTTTTACCCAAGCTGTGGTGCAGTGGCATGACCACGACTCACTGCAGCCTCGACCTCCTGATCTCAAGCGATTCTCCTGCCTGAGCATCCTGAGTAGCTGGGACTACAGGTGTGTGCCATCACACCTGACTAATTTCTGTATTTTTTGTAGAGACAGGGTTTCACCATGTTGTGCAGGCTGGTCTCGAACTCTTGAGCTCAAGTGATCTGCCTTCCTTGGCTCTTCCAAAAGTGCTGGGACTACGAGTGCGAGCCACCACACCTGGCCTTCAATTCTGTGTTGAATAGGTGCGGTAAGAGTGGATATCTCTGTCTTATTCCAGTTCTTATGGGATGTGTTTCTTCTAGCTGCCCATTTTTATTTTTAATGAAATGTCCCAGAATGCTCTTTTGAAGGCTGTTTCTCTTCCAATCTCATACAAAAATTTTTCCTCCTTGAAAATTCAAGCAACCAGTTGGCTCTCTTCACATCCAGCCTTTCTCATCACTGCACTTTTCTGACCACCCAGGTATTTCCCTTGTTCACTGAGTACTGGCTTGTTGGTGTCCCCCTCCCCATTTCCCGCTATCTTGAATGACTTGAACATGTTTAGGGGTGATTCATTCAACAATCTAATTTCAAGGTCACATGCCTTTCTCAGCTCCCAAGATTTGCTGTGCCTTTCACTGTGGCAGTAGTCTGCCTTGGGCGAGACCCTGCACATGGTCATCAGGTGGACTGTCTGGTAAACACTGCTGTAGCACTCGCACTCAGGCAGTACCTCCTCTCCTCCCTGCCTCCTTTTCCTACCATTGTTCCCTCTAAACCGCAAGACCTCCTGCTCCTCCTCCTTCCTCCTGCTGACACCATTGCCTCCATGGCCTCCCCTCCCACTAGCTCACCCAGCCCCAGTGTCCATCATATTTCCTGATGCTTTCAACCTTGGACCAGCCCAGCCATCCGCCTTCTCTGTTCCTACAGCTGGGGCTGCTTAGTGAGGTTTGGGAAGAAGCTTTCCTGTGTGCACGGACTCTCGTCATTTCTCCTGGTTTCCGGCACCCTGGGATCCTCCTCTATGTCCTTACTTATCTCCCACTCATTTCCACAGTGGTGGAGGCAGACCTCGGGTGTGACCCTCACGGCCTCCCTGCTCTGCTCTTCCCCAGCAGGTGGGTGTCGCAGCAGGCGGCTTTACTTCCTGCCATACAGAGTCAAGGGTGTGAGTTTGGCCACCTCAGCTTGGCCCTCCCTTGTTTATTCCACTCACTTTTGCTTTTTCCTTTTACATGTCACAGGCACATATGGCCTGGCTGTGTGTGTGTATGGTGTGGGTGTGGGTGTGTGTATGTTGGGGGGGTTGGGGGGTCGGGATGTATTTTGTGTGTGGTGTATGTGTATGTGGGTGTTTTTTGGGGTGTCTGGTGTGTATGAGTTTGGGGCATGTTTATGGTGTGAGTGTGAGGGAATGTGTGTGGTGTGTGTGTATATATGGTCGGAGAGGTGGGTGTCATGTGATGTGTGTGACTGTGGTGTGTCTGTATATGTGGGACTATGGGGGATTGGGATGTGTGTATTTTGTGTGTAGGGGGAGATATGGGTGTGCTATGCTTGGTGTGTGTGGCTGTATGAGGTGGATTGTGTGTGTGTGGTATGTGTATGTTGGGGGATGTTTGTGGTGTGTATGTATATGTAGAGGGTATGGGGTATGTGTGTGTGTGGAAGGTGTGTGGGGGGATATGTGTGGGCGTGTGTGGTTTGTGTGGCGTGTGGGGGTGTGTGGGCTGCATATGTGGGGGTGTATGTGTGTTGGAGTATGTGTGGGGTGTGTGTGGGGAATGTGGGTGTGTGTGGTGTGTGTGTTAGGTGGGTGATGTGTGTTTGTGGGCTCTGTCAGTCAAGGCTGGGGTAGTTGGTGCAGTCAGCTGGTGTGTTGTGTATGGTGTGTGGGGTGTGGTGTGTGTGGTGTGTGTGTGATCTGTGGTGTGTGATTGTGTGTGGTGTGTGATGTGGGTGTGTGGTGTG
>NC_045452.1:35746220-35751039 GCF_002776525.5 Piliocolobus tephrosceles
GCACAGTGTGCGAGTGGTGTGCGTGTGGTGTGTGTGGTGTGTGTGTGGTGTGTGTGTGCAGTGTGTGGTATGTGGGGTGTGTGTATGGTGTATGTGTGTGGTGCAGTGTGCGATGTGTGTATGTGGTGTATGATTGTGTGTGTGTGGTGTGTGGTGTATGATGTGTGTGTTTGTGTGTGGTATGTGTGGTGTGTTTATGGTGGTGTGTGGTGTATGATTGTGTGTGGTGTGTACATAAGGTGCACGTGCTGTGTGGTGTGTGTGTGGTGGGTGTGTTGTGTGTGTGGTGTGTGATATGAGTGGTGTGTGGTGTGACCAGTGTGTGTGACTGATGTGTGTGGCGTGATGTGTGCGACAGGTGTGTGTAACGTGTGTGGTGTGGTGTGGAGTGTGTGCTGTGGGGTGTGTGTAATCTTCCTGCCTCTGTATTGAGCCTTCCTCTGGGTTGTGCCCTGTTGCCTGTCACCTCTTGCTCCAGTATTTCTAGCACTCCCACTGCACTGGCTCCTGTTCAGCCTTTTGTCTCCCAGGCCATGGCTGCCCTTTCAAACCACTAGCCACCCTGGGTTTATCATGACATGTTGCATTTTCCCAGAATGCAGAGCTGGCTCATGGTGTATTCTTTTTGCTTCTACCTGAAATCCCTGTGGGCCCTGTAGGTCAGTGGTGGATGAGACTCGATTCTGCCGTTGGGCCACATGTCCATCCCTTTTGTGGCAAACACTCATAGGGTTGTACATGGGACATTGTTGCGACTCGGCCTCTGTGAGTTCTTTCAGTGGCATAGCCTCCCCAGCCATATGCTTTCAGGCTGTTGCTAGTTCATCTACCTTTTTAATGAAGGCCGTGTTTGTTACTCTCCAAATCTGGGAACTTCCAGCATATGGTGGCCAGACACACCAGCTGCAGCTGACCTTGGAGACCCCTCAAGGTGGTTGGTGCTGCCAGCAGGATGGCTGGATTCTGTTTACTCTAGTGATCGTAGCTTTTCAATCTTGACAGTCATACCTCACGGGTAATTTTCCCCATTCCCATCAACCTCTCAGCTGTCTGCTGGAAATGGCCACTTGACAGAACTGTGTGCAGGGTGAGCTCTGTCAGCCAAGGCTGGGGCAGTTCAGTGCAGTCAGCTGGTGGCATGTCCCCGGCGGGGTCCTGTCTGTTTCTTCTCTGTGTATTTCTCCTTAGTCATTCAGCCATGGATGACACACGTCAGGAGCATCCCACATCGTCACCACCTCAGTCCATTTCCTTCCCCTCTGGCCACTGGTCACCCAGGCTTGTGCTCCCAGGGCCTGATGTGGGCAGGATTTGTGCTGTGCCTGGACCTTGGATTGCGGGGGGCCCTCAGTGCTGTCCTGGCACTGAGCTGCATGTGGAGGGCCCAAAGTCTCCTTTCTGTGGCTGTTTCTCCACTGCTGCCACGTGACCCTGGTGTTTCCATTCGCCTTGATACTTGGTAACACTTAGGCAACTGCAATTATTATTATTTTTTATATTAGATGTGTGGATTTCTCCAGCCTTTAAAGTTTCCCTCCCTTTTTTTGTACTTCCTTATGGAGGCCACGTTATTTTTTTTCCTCAGTGCCCATGCTGCCTATGATTTTACCAGTCCTTGTTGAGTAGGCCACGAAAGGCCTTTTCACATCTTTGCTAGTGGCTCCTCAGGTCGGACCTGCTGGAGGTGTTATTGAAGGGGATGGCGGAAGGCCCAGAGTTTAAGGTGGTTCTTCACCTGGAGTGAGGAGAGAGGCCTCCAGGGCGGGAGCTACCCACATTCCTAAATGGTCACTTGGTTCTCAGAATGACACTCTCCCTGGATTTGCAGTTGGGGTGCAGTGTCTGTGACGAGACCACCTGTACTTTTACCAAGCCAAGGTAACTGACATAGTGCATTTCACTGTCAGGGGCCGGGGAGTATTTGGCATGTGTGGGACAACAGTGGCTCAGCAAGGTTGTCTCATCCAGGCACAGGGTGGAGGGTTACAGAAATGCCTCTTGGAGTTTGGGCTCTATACGGTTCCTGTTTCTTGAAGTTACCATTGGTTTATCCTCGCCCAGCATCTTCCCCACGTGTCACCAGTAGGGTGTCATCAGTGAGAGTGTGGCTTGTGAGAAGTTTCTGGGTTCTTTGTGCAGTTGACTTCAGGAGCAGCTGTGAGCTCTCAGGAAAACCAGCTTACCTTTGTGGGCAAATCAGGGTGATGGTATTGTCCTGCCTCTCTGTGGAGTAGATGTGCGGCTGCGTCTGCAGGGCGGAGCCACCCACAAGCTCCTGTTTTCCAAATAATTCTTCCGAAATAGTCACAGTGCAGATTGTATTTTTCAAAGATGCTTCCAGAAGTGTTTCCACAAAATGTCTTAAGACAACAGCAGCCTTTTAGAACTAAGTGTGGAGAGGAAGCTGTAAAGCTTGTATGACACTTTGTTCACTGGTTACTTTGTTTGTCTGTCTCCCATTTCCTGTAAACTTCTGGAGAGCCTTGAGTCCAGGACAGAGAAAATGCTCAGTAAATGTTACGTAATGAGTGAGAGCAAATCGCCACTTTCTGGGTGTGGTTCTCCCTTGTTTGTTATTAAAAGTTCTACAGAGTGTTACTGTGCATTTTGGTGGCCCAGTCCCTTTTTCACGTATGTATTGGCTGAAAAGAAATCTTCAAACATGACGGAGTTTCTAAACAGTTTCCAGTCAAAGCTTTAGTAATTCTAGATAGGAAAGTTATCATCAGGAATCTTGTAAGATAATTTTAAGACATTGTATTACCATTAATTGTTCTGACGAAGGAAGTATGTTTTCAAGACAAACTCTATCTAGATAACGTTCAAATTCCTAAGTTTAGAGTCCTCATCATTTCAACAAAAGTCAATATCTGGAAGTCATGTGGGGCCTGTGAACTAATGTGTATTATTTCCAGGTGGTACAGCTTTCAGCTACAGTGTGCTTACCTGCCACTGAATTGGTCTCTGTTGAGTTATAAATTGGTAGATGGTACTGTGAACATCAGCTCTTCTGAAAGGCATTTTTGGGTTTTACCCTGTCTAGTTTGGTCATTCTGTGTACATTAAAAAACACTCGTATAACTAAGTAATTTGCTTATTTGGCCTTTTCAATAAGGAAAAGGCAAATAACCAAATACACAAGTAGGCAAAAGAGAAAATCAGGCAATTTACAGAATAAAACACGCAACAGCTTCATAAACACGAGAAAGATTCTTGCTCTCCATAGTAATCAGTGGAAAGCAAATTATAACCCATAAGATGCCTTTTCAGTGCCTCTCATTGAAAAAAATCACAGTCTGATGATTACGAGCTTCCGATTGGACGTGAAGCTACAGTGAAGCTTACACCTGTCCATGTGCTGCTGGAGGGTACGTGGAGCCAGCTGGCCTGCATCTGTGGAGGCTATGTCTGCACATGCCGAGGACAGAGTCCCCGTCTGCATGTGTACTTCAGAGAACATTTTCCATAGGACACCGGGATGCTTGTACAGAAAATGTGATAGCAGTGGTGTTTATTATAGCACAAACTAGGAAGTTACCTAAATGTCTATAAGCTGGAGAATAGATAAATAAATTGTGATTAGTTAAAAAGTTGGCATATATCAGTGGAAATAGGTTGGAGCTGTAGAAATCAACATAAACGGATCTCGCCATGGTGTGGAAGGTTGCCTGCAGTATGCTGCTGTTGATGCAGACATAGAAAGAAAAATGATTCTGCACCTAAAGTATTAGCAGTGCATGGCTAGTTTAAATATCAGACGTAGCTGTGGTTACTCCTCCTTGAAGCACACCTTTGGGTGGCGTTCACAGAGGGAATTCAACTCTGGTTATAGGTTTCTTAATCAGGGAGATGAGTGTTGTATTATTCTTTATATCCTTTTGTATGTCTTCATTGTAACATAATATATACGAATTAACATACAGACATTTGAGGATGACATGGTATAGACCACAAGTTTTTAGGTTCTAACTTGACTGAGGAAAGAGGCACAGAATCTAAGTCTATTAGGTCATTAGTTACTGTACTCTGTCTAATGAAAAATTGGTAGACCTCTTAAGTTTCTGTCAATAATAATTTGGTCTAAAAATGTAGTATTGCTGTGCCAGTTGCTTTCTCAAATTACATGCAGTCTTTTGTAGGAATTTTATTACTTATTGTACTGTAGAATTACTTTATGGTGCTAATTTGACGCTCTTAGATTTTGGTCAGTTTAGCATGACTGACTGGCTTGTTTCTGGGCAGTGAACTTCACAGATACTCCTTTTTCTTGCTTATTTTTATTGCTCGTTTGTTTTGAAGTACTGGGTGTGTTTATTCTGTTACTCGTAGGTTACAAGTTACATTTTCTTTCAAGATAAAGAATAAGGTGGTCAAGTTGTCACTTTTACCTTTAGTGACTCAGTTGTGTTGGCCTGTGGAGGAGTGCTGTCTTGCTTTTCACACCTTGAGCTTGTTCAGCCCTGAGACCTTGTGTATTTAGGTAAAGAGAATTTGCTTTTTATCGAAGATGAGTTACTCGTGTTGCTTATGTAGAATTTTGAGTTCACCAGTACTTTTATTTTAGCCATCTTTTCAGTCCTTTTAAATGTCAGATGGATCTGAGATGATCGAGACTGCAGAGACTGGGAAGTTGCTCTTTTGGAGCCCATTAGCCCCATTTATAACAGGCTTTCTGCTGAGGTTTATGGTAGGAAGCAGAATTTGCCTACTTTTTTTTTTTGTCATTGGAAGGAAAAGCCTAACTCTTAGTACACTAGTTTGAGAAATAACATTTTCTTTCTTTCTTTCTTTCTTTCTTTCTTTCTTTCTTTCTTTCTTT
>NC_045452.1:35751049-35767150 GCF_002776525.5 Piliocolobus tephrosceles
CTTTCTTTCTTTCTTTCTTTCTTTCTTTCTTTCTTTCTTTCTTTCTTCCTTTCTTTCCTTTCTTTCCTTTCTTTCCTTTCTGTCTTTCTGTCTTTCTTTCTTTCAGACTGAGTCTCACTTTATTGCCCGGGCTAGAGTGCAGTGGTGCCATCTTGCTCACTGCAACCTCTGCCTCCTGAGTTCAAGTGATTCTCCTGCCTCAGCCTCCTGTAGCTGGGACTACAGGAATGTGCCACCATGCCCAGCTAATTTTTGTGCTTTTAGTAGAGATGAGGTTTCACCATGTTGGCCAGGCTGGTCTCGAACTCCTGATCTCAAGTGATCTGCCCGCCTCAGCCTCCCAGAGTGCTGGGATTACAGACGTGAGCCACTGCACCTAGCCAAGAAATGACATTTAATATTTCAGTACTAGAAGAGTAAAATGAATGGGTAGTCTCTTAGACTTGATAATTGGAAACTTGATACACTATTTACAGATATTTTTGGTTGGAATAGAAATGTTATATTAGATAAAACACTTGCATAAGAAACAGAATCTTTTGGGTTTATTTTTTGCTAACTCTTGTGTGACCTAGAAGTCTTTGGTCTTCTGTGAGATGTATCTTGGCAGTGACGTGAGGTCTCAGGTGGCGACATGGTTGTTGTAAGTATGTGTTTCATTTTAGCTTCTTAAGGATAACTGATTTTGACCAAATATAAAAATGTAAAGACCTCTGCCAACTTGGGAGTTGTTTTTGCCACCTTAAATCTAAATGGCACTCAGCAAAGAATTTCAACTGGCCATCTTTTCAGAAGGTTGCCCTATATTACAGTTATTACCAGATGCTAGCTTTGCTTTTTAAGACATACAGAATATTGGTTTATCTTATTTTCATGCTGTAAGGCAGAGGTCAGCAGACTTTTTCCATAAAGTGTCAGACAGAAAATATGTTAGGCTCTTGGGGTCATACGATATCTGTTGCAGTGACTCAGTTCTGCCGTTACTGCCTGTGTGGAAGCAGCCACGGGCAATATATTTAATTCGAAGGAATTCCACCTCTCTGGGTTTGTGATCTGAAGCAGGAAGTTTTCTCTTCTTGGAACACTGGATTCGACACCTCACTAAATTCTAGTTAAGGTGCTAAATTTTCCTCATGAACACTACATTTGAGTAGCCCTTACTGCCTCATTAAACAGGTTACTAGTGAGTAGCTTTTGAATGCGTGTAAAAATTGTCAGTGAAACTTGGAAGAACTTGCATTGTGGCTTATTTTGTAGCCTGCTGGGATGCTGAGGACCTTGTTTTGAGAACTGAGCACCCTGCTCTGGAGGGTGCTTACATAGCTCTGTCTTTTCTGGCTCCATAGCATTGCCAGGGACTTTGAAAGTGCCCATGGTCAGCCAGGGACGGTGGCTCACACCTGTAATCCCAGTACTTTGGGAAGCCAAGGCAGGCGTGTCACCTGAGGTCAGGAGTTTGAGACCAGCCTAGCCGACATGGTGAAACCCTGTCTCTACTAAAAAAAAAAAAAAAGTACAAAAATTAGCCGGGTATGGTGGCACAGGCCTGTAGTCCCAGCTACTCACGAGGCCGAGGCAGGAGAATTGCTGGAACCCGGGAGGCGGAGGTTGCAGGGGGCCGAGATTGCACCACTGCACTCCAGCCTGTCTGTCTCACTTGGCCACAGAGCGAGACCCCGTCTCAAAAAAAACAACAACAGAAAAAGAAAGTGCCTTGGTCACATGGGAGAGAAGGAAGACCTTGGCTTTTATTTATTTTGATCTTAATCACTGAGAGTCAATTCACTTTTCAGTAACAAATTTGAGTCCTTATTGCATCCAGTCTTACTATACTAGTTTGTGAGATGATAAAGACAAGGCTGGGAGCTTGCTTTTGACAAAATTTAGTGGGGAAACCAGACATTTTAATAGAAAACTATAATAGAAATTTTCTATGGCACGCATGTGTTACATGTACTATAGTATGTTTAGTTAGTCCCTTAACAATGAACTTGGTCAGTGTTATGATTTTTTCCTTTTGCCTTAGGCTCCAGTATGTCTTGGCATGGCACTGTTAACCAGTTCCATCTTTATTTAAAATTTTGGACTGGGCACAGTGGCTTGTGCCTGTAATCCCAGCACTTTGGGAGGCTGACGTGGGAAAATTGCCTGAGGCCAAGAATTCAAGACCAGCCTTGGCAAGATGGCAAGACCTCATCTCTACAAAAAATTGAAAAATTAGCTGGGTATGGTGGCACGTGCCTGTAGTCTCAGCTACTCAGGAGGCTGAGGCAGGAGGATTGCTTGAGCCTAGGAATTCTAGGTGGCAGCGAACAATGACTGTGCCACTGCACTCCAGCCTGGGTGACAAAGTGAGACCCTAGCTGTAGGAAAAAAAAAGTGAAACATTAAAGTTTTGCTTATTAGGGCATTTTTTATATATTTTTTAAAATATTGAATTACAGTGTTAAAAAATATGGGCTACTGGGCATGTTGATACTCCCTTAAATTTACATCCAAAGCAAGTGGCTTACTCTCCTCATCCTAGCCGGCAGTGCTAGTTCAGTGTTTATTTGATAGCGTGTGTAGTGGAGGTGGCAGAAGGTAGGTTGTGGGGGCTCTGGACTCTGTTGAAGAGAATTATGTGTATTCTAGCTGGTCGTCAGCTTTGCCTGACTCATACCTGAGCTCTGGCTCCCTGGACATGGTCTGCAGCAGAGCTGTGCCTCATTCCTCTGCCTTGCAGCTCTCCCTCTTTCTCTGCCTTACACTTGTGTCATTTAGAGGCCAGAACCTTGGAGGGTTTTCGTGCACACTTTAGTGCTCCCTTGTTCTGAAACACTCCTTTCTAGGTATCTTCTTCCCTTTCTTTCCACCCTGGTGACCCCGGACTCTGTGGTTTTACTTCTTAAACTGGGCATCCCCAGGTTTCTGATTGAGGGCTGGCTGCCTGGTGCTGTGTAGCCCTGCCTAAACCTCAATATATTTGCCCTCTTTATCTAAAAAAAATTCTTTTTTTTTTTGAGGGGGGGACAGGGTCCTGCTCTGTCACGCAGGCTGGAGTGCAGTGGCTGGCACCATCACAACCCTGCAGCCCTTGACGTCCCCGGGCTCAAGTGGTTCTCTTGCGTCAGCCTTCTGGGTAGCTGAGACTATAGGCATGTGCCGCCGTGCCTGTCTAATGTTTTTTTTTTCTGTTGTTGTTTGTTTTTTAATGAAGAGATGGGATATTTTTGTGTTACCCAAGCTGGTTTTGAATTCCTGGGCTTAAGCAGTTCTTCCCATATTGGCCTCCCGAAGTGCTGGGATTACAGGCATGAGCCACTCCTCTTCTTTCAAGGGGGTACTTCTCATTTTCTGCCTGCCTTTGGCTGCTTTCCATTCCCCTTAAATGGTTCCTATATTTTGTTCAGAATTTGTGATTCTCATTAGTGGGATGGTTAGTCCAATGCAAGTTATTCTGCCATTGCTGCAGCTATTTTTTTCTGGAATAAGTATTTAAGGCTGTGTGTGTGTGTATATTTCACTAGCATCACAAGTTTTATTTTTGTATATTCATTCTTGTTCAGTTGCCCAATTTTCCTCATAATTTCTTTGACTTACTCTTATAGAAGTGTACTTTTAATTTTCTTTTTATTTTTTTTTGTTTTGTTTTGTTTTGTTTGAGACAGAGTCTCCCTCCGTCAGGCTGGAGTGCAGTGGCGCGATCTCAGCTCACTGCAAGCTCCACTTCCCGGGTTCACGCCATTCTCCTGCCTCAGCCTCCCGAGTAGCTGGGATGACAGGTGCCTGCCACCGCGCCCGGCTAATTTTTTGTATTTGTAGTAGAGATGGGATTTCACCGTGTTGGCCCGGATCATCTTAATCTCCTGACCTCATGATCCACCCACCTCAGCCTCCCAAAGTGCTGGGATTACAGGTGTGAGCCACCGCGCCCGGCCACTTTTCTTTCTTTTAAAATTATATTATTTTTAATTATTATTTTTGAGATAGGGTCTTGCTCTGTCACCCAGGCTGGAGTGTAGTAGCACTATCACAGCTCATTGCAGCCTTGACCTCCTGGGCTCAAGCGATCCTCCCACCTCATCTGCTCCAGTAGCTGGGACCACAGGGGTGTGCCATCATGCCCAGCTGTTTTTATATTTTTTGCAGAGACGGGGTCTTGCCATGTTGCCCAGGCTGGCCTCCAACTCTTGAGCTCAAGCCGTCTGCCCACCTCAGCCTCTGAAAGTGTTGGATTATAAGCATGAGTCACTGCACTTAGTCTGTTTTCTTTTCTGTTAATGTAGCTACCTCAGCCTTCTCTTTCTTCTTTTTTCATTAGTATTGGATATATCTTTTCCTATTCTTTTACTTTCAACTTTCCACAAACTTTTTTTTTTTTAGAGTCTCACTCTGTTGCCCAGGCTGGAATGTAGTGGTGCCATCTCGCTTCATTACAACCTCTGCCTCCTGCATTCAAGAGATTCTCCTGCCTCAGCCTCCCTAGTAGTTGGGACTACAGGTGCCCATCACCACATCTGGCTATTTTTCATGTTTTTAGTAGAGACAGGGTTTTGCCACGTTGGCCAGGGTAGTCTTGAACTCCTGGCCTCGAGTGATCTGCCCGCCCTGGCCTCCCAAAGTGCTGGAATTACAGGTGTGAGCCACCACTCCTGGCCCCTTTCCGGAGACTTTTGTTTCAGGTGTGTTTCTGTGAAACAGTCCATGGTTGCATTTTGTTTTTCCTTTAACAATCTATAATCTATGCCTTTTAATAGGAATATCCTGTTCATTAACATTTGTGATTAATGAAGTGATTGGATTTATTTATTCTGTCATATTTTGTTTTTCTTTTTATTATGATTTTTCCGTTATCTTTCCTTCCCTCCTTCCCTTTCTCCCTTGCTTCCTCCCTCCTTCCCTTCCTCCCCCCCTTTCTTCCTTCTGTCTCTCCCTTCTTCTTACTCTTTTTGTTCCTTTTTTATTCTTTCTTTCAACAGGGTCTTACTCTGTTATCTTTCTTTCAAAGTCACTAAGTTCTGAGTTCATTTTATTCTTTTAGTGTCTTGAAAGTTTACCCTTGTGTCTTTCAGTGATAGCCCGTTTTTTAAAGCATGATTTGATGCATTTGGTATATGTGAAAGTAATTAAAGTCTTTCTCACCTAAACAGTAGAAAGATCTTAGAATGCTCTAATATTTACATCCTGGATTACATGGATTCATGGACTGTATCTTAGCTCTGTTGAAAAGTTTCAAAAATCCCATAGACATTTTAATGACTGCTTTTACCCCCCAGTGTTCAGTGTTTACTTCTGTACACTCACATCCCTTTAGTTACTCCCTCCTTGTATCTCAGAACATTCTTCTGACGTCATTTTCCTTTTTCCGAAGTCTGTCCTTCCAATTCTTTTAGTTCAGATCTGTTTGTTTAAAAATGTCTGAGATTTTCTTTGACAGTATTTTTACGTTACCTCTTTTGTTGAAAATCTTTTTGCTGGGTTTACAACTCTGTTTATTATTTTCTCTTTATACTTGGTAGATATAGAGAGCCTAGCTTTTGGTGTAATTACTCTTTTATACGTAATATATCCTTTCTCTCTGGCTGCTTTACAAAATGTCTTTAATTTTCTAAAGTTTGGTTGTGATGTGTGTAGATTTGTATTTATTTTTTATCTTTCTTGAGATTTATTTGCGCCTCCTGAATCTGAGGGTTTATATTTACTCATTTCTGGAAAATATTTTTGAAATATTTTTTTCCTTCTTTCTTTCTGTTCTTTCTTTGTGGACCCTGTTTGGAAGAATGTTGAACTTTTCATCTTCGCCTCCTTGTACTTCAACTTCTCTTTCATCTGTTTTTTCTTTCTTGCTGTAGTTTCTTAAGGTCTGTTTTTCTCTTTAGTATTTCTCCTTTTCCATGTGTCTAATTATCCTTGAGTTTTACATTTTAATTATTGTTTTCCTTTTTTGTAAATTCTGCTGTTATTTTTGAATTGGCTGGTTATTCCTAATAGTAATCCTAGCTTCTCGATTATATTTTTACTTTCTTTTAAAATTATCTTCACCCATTAAACATATCAGTTTTCTGTTTTGCAGTTGATACTTCTAGTATCTGAAAAATTTTTGGTTCTAGCCCTGTTATTGGTTCTTTGTGCTGGCTGTTACTTACCTGGTCTTCTTTTTCTCATGAGTCATATTATGATTTTTGTTATGAACTCTCATTTGCTAGTATGTATTTGGGGGAATTATTTGAAGACAAGGTTGAGGATCCTTCCCTTTAATGTCCAGGAAGCTGGGGGAGCTTCTTTCCCACTCTGTTTTATATTAAAATTACTGGCCTGGGGATTTTGAGGCCTGCCAAAAATGTGAATTCATGCTAAGCTTGAAAGTTTCCTCTCTTCTGGTTTCTGCAGGGCCTGTGAACTGAATGCCCGTGTTTCTCTGAGGCTTTTCCCTCTGTCCCTCTGCGTGAAGCCACTGTAACTGAAGCTCTAGTCTTTTGGAATCGCAGCATCTTTTGCACTTTCCTCTGAGATTTTGTGCTCTTACTTTGTTCCTGATCACAGGTGTTTTCCTTTCATTTCTTGCAAACTCATTCTTTATTTCAAAGGCTTTGCAAAAATATTTGTCTAGCCTTTTTATTGCTCTGCAGTGTAAAGTGTTTGGGTTCTCTGTATTTTGCAGTATTTACAGAAACTGAAGTCCTGTAGTTTCTGACTTTCACTGGACTCTGCATTGCCAGCCATGGTTCAATCCTGAAACAGCTTGTAAAGTCCTATCCTATTCAGTAAACTGCTCTGTTGGTTGTGAGGGATGGTTGGGTTGTAGTACTCTTTGTTCCTTGTACTGTGATTATGCAGTCCTGTGGCCTGACCTGGCTACCTGGATGTCATGTGTGATGTTCATTGAATGAAAATATGTCATTAGGTTTTAGATGGCTGAATTGAACTTTTTTTTTTTTTTTTTTTGAGACGGAGTCTCACCCTGTCGTCCAGGCTGGAGTGCAGTGGCCGGATCTCAGCTCACTGCAAGCTCTGCCTCCCGGGTTTACGCCATTCTCGTGCCTCAGCCTCCCAAGTAGCTGGGACTACAGGTGCCCGCCACCTCGCCCGGCTAGTTTTTTGTATTTTTTAGTAGAGATGAGGTTTCACCGTATTAGCCAGGATGGTCTCGATCTCCTGACCTCGTGATCTGCCCGTCTCGGCCTCCCAAAGTGCTGGGATTACAGGCTTGAGCCACCGTGCCCGGCCTGAATTGAACTTTGAGAGTACAGTACTCTTACAAATTGAGAGTAACCTGTATATTAATGCAGGATTGGTCATAAAAGAGATGAATCAATAAATATGTTTTGTGAGGTTTCCCGTGGGACCCTCTCTGCATTCGAGACTCTTGATTATGTGAGCCTATGAAAGGCGGTATTATGTGATATCATTGCTGAAGTTTCCCATTTTCCTGTAGCCTCACATAGACAGATATTACTTCACATACGTTATATTACCATGCTCATTTTCCAGATTGTAGAATTGGACATCTAAAATGTGAGGGAATATCTAAATACGTTAAGTTCCTCTTAACTAGGAGATATGTTTAGGGTGAAATGTAGTGTGGATGGAGCATTCCAACACCTTTTTCTTTTACATTTCAGGCTGATGCTGATGTCCCTGTACAATGTAAGCATCAATTTGAAAGGCCTGAAATACATCAGCGAGAGTCCAGGATTCATCCCGTTGCTGTGGTGGCTTTTGAGTGGTAAGCGGGGTGGTTATCTGTACAGCTGCTTGTATGGTTTATGCAGTAGTCCTCCCTTATCCACGGTGGATACGTTCCAAGCTTCCTAGCAGATGCCTGAAACCAGAGAGAGCACCAAACCCTCTATATATACTATATTTTTAAACATTCATACATCTGTATGATAAAGTTTAATTTATAGTTAGGAATAGAGATTATCAACAACAATAAAATAGAACAATTATAATAATAAGCCAGCACCGCTACTCTTGTGCTTTAGGGCCATTATTAAGTAAAATGGGGGTTACTTAAACACCGGTGCTGTGGTACTACAGCAGTTGACCTCATAACCTAGATAGCTACTGAGTGACCTAAAGGGCGCATAGCATATGCTGGAGAAAGGGATGATTCATGTCCCTGATGGGATGGAGTGGGATGGCAGCATGAGATTTCATCATGCTACGCAGACTGGTTTGCAATTTAAAACTTAAGAATTGTTTATTTCTGGATTTTTCCATTTGGTATTTCCAGACCTTGGTTGACTGTGGCTGAGACTGTGGAAAGTGAAACTGCAGATAAGAGGGGCCTACTGTATACCTGTTCTTCTGTAGCTGAAGGAAATTTTAAAGTATTAGAAAGTAGGATTGATTATAAGATGTTATTTCTTTTTAAAAAAGTCAAATTTTAGAAAATTCCTTCGTATATTAGGTTTACGCTAGTTCTGTTTCTGAAGTATTGCTTTCAATTTGGATATGATTTACTGGTGTCCCTACAACACAAAGAAAAATTGTCTTATAAAACAGCTGATAAACAGCATCAGCCTATCCCATTCTCTATTAACAGCACAGTGCTATATGTGGGTATGCGGCTCTGTCAGATAAGAGAAGACCCATTGTTAAATAATTTGGGTAAAAAGAAATTGGAAAGACTCCACAGCTCTGAAGGGAAGTACACATGTAGAGTTTGTGTGTGTTTTAAAATTTCGTTAAAAAGCTATCTTTACTGCAACCTTTCCTCTTCACCCTTAACTACCAATCTAACCTAAAGTTCTGTCCCAATTTCATCATAATTTTTAGCACTGTATGTTGTTTAATGAGTATACATTTGACCCATGTATAAAAATAAATTAATTTTCCTTATTTTTTCGTAATTCAAATTAACCTCTAATTTTTAGTGTCAGTTCCATTTGGGGGTGATTGCTTTTTTAAAATAATAGCTTCATTGATGTATAATCAATATGTAATAAGTTGCATATATTTAAAGTGAACAATTGATAAATGTTGATATAAATGTCTGCCTGTAAAATTATTATCACAATCAAGGTAATGCACAAACCCATGACCTCCAAAGGCACTTTGTGCCCCTTCGTGGTCCCTCCTCCCTGCTCCTCTCCCTGCCTTCCGGAGAGTGACTTGCCTCCTTTCTGCGCTGTAGTTTTCATTTTCTCTGATTTTACGTAAGGGGAATCATAGTTTGTATTCTTTTTTGACGAGCTTCTTTCACTCAGCATAATTATTTTGAGATGCATCCATGTGTCTATTAATAGTTCATTAGTTTTTATTGCTAAATAATATTCCATGTTGTGGATATACCACAATTGGTGTATTCATTCAGCTAGTGATGGACATTTGGGTTGTCTCCAGCTTTTGACTACTGTTCATAAAGTTGCTGGGAGCATTCTTGTACACGTCTCTGCATGGGCATATGCTTTTGTTTCTCTTGGGTAAATACCTAGAAATGGGATCTCTGGGACATGTGGTAGGTGCATGTTAGTTTTTATGAAACTGCCACCCTTTTTTCCGAAGTGCTTGTACCATCTTACATTCCCAGCAGCAGTGTGTTAGTGTATGGTCATTCTCTTAAATTTTAGACATTCCAGTAGGGATACCGTGGTACTTCACTTTGGTTTTAATTTGTATTTTTGTTATAACTAATGATGTTGAGTATCTTTTCATGTTTTGCCATTCATGTAACTTCTTTGATGATATCTGTTCATATATTTTACTTATTTTTAAAAAATTGCATAGATTCTTACTGAATATTGAGAGTTCTTTGTGTTTTCAGTTTGTGTCCTTTGACAAATGTGTTGGAAAAATAATTTTTCCCAGCTAGTGGCTTGTCTTTCATTCTCTTAAGAGCATCTTCTGAAGAGCAGAAGACCTATCTTAATTGTAATAAAGTTTATAATTCTTTTTCTTCGAAGAATCATGCTTTTGTTGTAGAAATTTTTTCCTAGATCGGTGTCACAAAGGTTTTCTAATGTGTTTTCTCCTAGTAGTTTTATAGTTTTGCATTTCACGTTTAGTTATGTGATTCATTTTGAATTGGTAGCTGTTTGTGTGAGAGTTTTTTTGTTGTTTTTATTTTTATTTTTTGGTTTGTTTTTTGCATAAAGTTTTCTATCTAGTTGATCCAGTACCATTTGTTTTGAAGACTTTATTCTCCAGGAAATTGCCTTTGCACCTTGTTGACAATCAGTTGACAATACATGTGAAGGTCATTTTGGATTCTGTTGTGTTCCAGTCATCTATTTTTGGATCATTATGCCAATACCATGCTTTATAATAAATCTTGATAGCTTTATAATAAATCTTAAAGTCAGGTAGTATAAATCCTCCGACTTTGTTCTTCTTTTTCAAGGTTGTTTTGGCTATTTTTAAGCCCTTGGCCTTTCCATATGAATTTAAAAATTAGCTCGTCACTGGCTACCGAAAAGAATCCTCTTGGAATTTTTATTGGGATTGTGTTGAGTCAACAGTTCATTTTGAGGGAGTATTGACACTTTAGCAATATTGACACTTATAATCCATGAACACAAGTGTATATCTTCATTTATTTAGATATTGTCGAGACACAAGGGTCTGTCCTGTTTCTTCATGTGTTAAGAGCAGAGGAACTGACCTTTGTTTCTGGCTAGCTTTTCAAGGATGTGTGTATAGCAGACATCCTTAGAGGACAGAGATGCAGTTTCCTTCCAGAGCAAAAAGGGTATGTTTGTTTATATCTATGTAGTAAAGATAATGTTTCCCTCTAGGGCAAAGTTCAGCCAGAGCTTGGGGTTCCTCTCCTGTGACACAGCCACACAGCATGTGTGTGGCCTTGTGGAACTGGATCTTAAACTGGCATAAACGCTGCTGCTCTGGCTATGGCTGTTGCTATAACAAGTTCTTGGTCTCAGACTCAAGAGTTTATGTCTTCTGCCAGCATCTGTAAGACTCTAGCATGCTAGCTTGTTAGCTTGCAAGTCGGGTAAAGCCCTAGACCTTCCATAGTTTGAGGGCAGGTCCAGGGGGCTATGCTTGTACTCCATTGATAACACTTACCCACCAGGGTTGGATACTTGACCAGACAGCCTTTTCCTCTCAGGAATCATAGAATCAGAGGTGGTTCCTAGACATGACCTATAAGGTAACTATCTGGGCTGGCTGTTATGGGCCATGAGCAAGCAGACATTGTCAGTTTATGGGAGAGGATGCTGGTGGTGCCAGGGAGAGGTAATTAAATAAGAATACCTAGTACTTCTTGAGTACCAGTCATGGTTTTAAGTGCATTATGTTTGTTACATTTATGTCTCTCAGTACCCTGTAAGGTAAGTATTGTTTCTGTATCATAGATGAAGAAACTGAGGCACATAGAGGTGAGTAAGGCGCCAGGGTTATATAGCTGTGGGGTGGGGGTGGTGGAGCTGGGATCTGAGACCCCGACCGCCTGGCTCCAGACCCTGTTTCCTAACCATTCTACAGGACTGCTGCTCAGGAGGACACGTCTCCGGGGTGGAAGCCTTAGTGCTGGATGACTTCTTATTTTACTTTATTTTTTTTGAGATGGAGTTTTGCTCTTGTTGCCCAGGCTGGAGTGCATTGACGCAATCTTGGCTCACTGCAACTTCTGCCTCCTGGGTTCAAGCGATTCTCCTGCCTCAGCCTCCCAAATAGCTGGAACTACAGGTGCCTGCCACCACACCTGACTAATTTTTGTAATTTTAGTAGAGACAGCGTTTCACCATGTTGGCCAGGCTGGTCTCAAACTCCTGATCTCAGGTGATCCACCCGCCTCGGCATCTCAGAGTGCTGGGATGACAGGTGTGAGCCACTGTGCCGGGCCAGTGCTGGGTGACTTCTCACGTTTAGTTGACATTAGGTCTGGCTTTGCTTGACTTCTGAGTCAGTTGCCCTGAAACAATATGCCCATCTCTACTTAGGCTAATGCCCATCTCTACTTAGGCTAATTTGCAGCCAGTAATCCTATTTTCTCATAGAAAGAAGAGTTGAGGCTAAATGTTCTCAATGGCCCTTTTAGCTCTGGTCCTCTGGAAGTGTCTGGGGCTGAGTGAAAATTGTGATGAGTTTAATCTTAATTTATGCAGCTCTGTCTGTGGCAAGCAACCCAGGTTCCTGCCACTCATCAGAGATTGTGTTCTCTGACTCAGGTGGGCTTTTCCTGCTTAAGCTTTGGGTTATGGATAATATGAGGTGTTTGTTAAGTTGTGTTAATGCAATCTTTTTGCTTCTGGGACATCATCCCAGGCTTTCTTTTCCTTTCTTTTTTTTTTTTTTTTGAGACAGAATTTCACTCTTGTTGCCCAGGCTGGAGTGCAATGGTGTGATCTCTGCTCACCACAACCTCCACCTCCCGGGATCAAGCAATTCTCCTGCCTCAGCCTTCTGAGTAGCTGGGATTACAGGCACACACCACCACGCCCAGCTAATTTTGTAGTTTTAGTAGAGAAGCGGTTTCTCCATGTTGGTCATTTTGTTCTTGAACTCCCGACCTCAGGTGATCTGCCCGCCTCAGCCTCCCAAAGTGCTGGGATTATAGGCGTGAGCCACCATGCCCAGCCATCCCAGGCTTTCTTATCCATGAAGATAATTACTGGTTCTTTCAACACAGTGAGCACAGCCCAACCCTCATAAATTCATTTCTAGGTTGTCTTACTTTAGAATCATTTGTTCCAAAGTCAAACAAAACAAGATGTGTTTAAGCCTAGGATGTTTGACTCCTCAGTTATGTATGGGATTACTTTAAATTTTAAATGATAGAATTTCATATGTGTTTTAGAAGGTGAATATACAGTTTACTATAGAATAGGAAAATAGGAACAAAAATAGTTCTTGGTGCTTGGTGGTGGTGCTGGTGGTAGTGGGACTGTTCTCAGAATTTAGACTGTTTTCAGAATCTAGAATCATAACTGCTTAGGACTAAGAGATAATTTGAAAACTGGCTTCCTCTATTCGTTTGCTTTTAGATAGATCTGGTTTATGAAAATATACTGGACAGATAAGAATCTCTTCTAATTTTTAAAAGATCGAGGAAAAGGAGAATTATTTGAACCCAGGAGGTGGAGGTTGCAGTGAGCCAAGATCATGCCACTGTACTTCAGCCTGGGCAACAAGAGTGAAACTTCATTAAAAAAAAAAAAAAATAGATCGAGGAAAAAAAAGATCTCATTATCCCTTTCAGTAATCAGTTCCTACTTTTATCAATTTCTGTTAAGAAATTTGATATATTTTAATAAGAACATGAGCTTTGGACTCATTCGACCCAGATTTGAATTGCAGCTTTCCTGCTTGTGAACTTACCTAAACTTTTAGAATCCTGCTTTTCTGATCTATAAAATGAGAATTTCTACCTCAAGGATCTTAATGTATATTAAAATGCAATAGTGTTTAGGCCAACACCTAATGTCTTACATAGGTGCTAGTTTTCCTCTTTTATTTCTAATCTAAATATCTCGTGCTTTCGGGATAAAAAACTTGAAATGAAAAAAAAAATCTCATGCTGCAGTGAAAGCTCATTTTCTTTTGTTTGCTTGCTCTAAAGGTGGCAGGTTACTTTCAAGTATCTAGACTTCTCTGATTCAGAGTATGAGACCAGTTGCTATTAATCATCCCTGACTAAATCGTCTTGTTTCCTTTAACCTTTGCTAGATTTCATTTGTCTTCCCTTTGTTCAACTACATGGCTGGCTTTTTCCCAGACTTTGTCCACATTCTTCACATTCCTCTTCAGCCACAGAACTGGCATAGAACTCTAGCAAATGGCCGATGAGAACAGAGTGTATCGAGATGGTGGCCACATGTTACGTAACTGTTAATGCAGACTAGTATTGTGATCACAGGAAACTGCACTTCCTACCATGTTTTCAATGCTAAAAAGGCAGATAGGCGGTTATTTCTATCTTACATCTATTTGGCTTCTCTGAGTAACACAAAGCATTGATCAGGTTCTACCAGATTTGTGTCTTCAACCCAGACCTCTGTCCCAAGCTCTAGCCTCATAGATTGAACTGTCTACTTGATATCTCCACATGAACATCTAATAAATGTTCGCATTCAGTGTGTTCAGACTAAACCCCTAATCTTCCCTCACACCACATTCTAATCTCTGTTGATTACAATTCTGTTTTTGTAGTGTCTCAGACTTTTAAAAAACCTTCCAGTGATTCTTGACTCCTTTTAATCTCTTACACCTACATTCAGTCTGTTAGGAAGTCCTGATGGCTCTGCTTTCAAAACATCTTCAGAATCTAGAATCTGGTCATCAGCTAGCGCTTTTACTGAGGTTTTTTTTTTCTGAGACAGAGTCTCGGTCACCCAGGCTGGAGTGCAGTGGCGTGATCTTGGCTCACTGCAACCCTCCGCCTCCTGGGTTCTAGCGATTCTCCTGTCTCAGCCCCCCAGTAGCTGGGATTACAGGTGCCCGCCACCATGCCCAGCTAATTTTCTCACCTGGTTTTGAGCCACCATCACCTTGGGTTGAGAGCTTCCTCTAAGTCTCCCTATGTTCCATCCTTCCAGGCCATGAATTGGGAGCCAGGGTTATGATGGAAAAATTCCTGACCACCTCTCCTTACTGAACAGTCAAAATGCTGGGTGAGACGCAAAAAATTTTTACTTATTTGGTACAGTGTCTTGCAGTGTCACCCAGGCTGGACTGTGGTGGAGTGATGCTAGCTTACTGTAAAGTCAAATTCCTGGGCTCACGGGATCCTCCTGCCCCAGCCTTCTGAGTAGCTAGGACTACAGGCATGCACCACCATACGTGGCTAGTTTTTGAAACATTTTTTGTAGAGACGAGGTTTCACTATGTTGCCCAGGCTGGTCTTGAACTCCTGGTCTCAAGTGATCCTCCTGCCTTGGCTTCCCAAAGTGCTGGGATTACAGGTGTGAGCCACTGTGCTTGGCCACAAAAAAAAAAAAAAAATCTATATATAAAATATTATATGCAATATATAATATGTAATATATAATTATATGTAGCATATATTACATGCAATATATATGTGATATATGCAACATATATTAGATGTAATATATGCAACATGTATTAGATGTAATATATACAATATGTAATACATAATATATGTAATATATAATAGATAATAGATTACATGTGATATATATGCAATATATGTCATATATCACATGTAATGTATATACACACACACATACCTAGAGCATGAAAGTCAAGTGAAAGTGGGAGGACAGAGAGGTTAACAGAGAAATTAGCTTCTTGCTTTGAGAGTATTTTTCAAACTTGTCCTTTAGTTTCAATGGCTCCCAGGGTGTGGGGGATAGGAGACAAAGCCCCGGTCCCACCTCAGGTGAGTAGCCTGAGAGGAAACTCCCAAGGGTATTTCCCAACAGTGTAGGGGTAAACTGAAGATACTCGCTTAATCCTGTGGTTTTTTTAGGAAAATTGTTTTGACTTTTAGCATTGAGTGTAGTGGTGGAATAATCTCTTCTGAGAATTAGTAGGCTGGTTTTCATGCAGGTTTGAAGCTTTTATTCAAACCACGTAGGTGGTCCCTAAGAGAGTTAATTTTTGTAGCAACTTGATTGGACTATGAGATGCCCAGACATTTGGCCAAACATTAACTTTGGGTATGTCTATGAGGATGTTCTGGTTAAGATTATTTGAACATTTGAACCAGGAGACTGAGTAAAGCAGATTGCCTTCAGCTAGGTGTGTGGCTCTCATCCAGTCAGTTGGAGCCCCAATAGAATAAAAAGGCTGAAAAGCTTACTGTTTGAGCTGGGATGTGGGCCTTTTCCTGCCTTTGGACTCAAACTGAAACACCAACTCTTGAGTTTTGAGCCTGCTGACTTTCACACTGGCACTACACATTGGCTGTCCTGAGTCTCCGGTGCGTAGACTGCAGATATTAGGACTCCCTCATCTCCCTCAGCAGGCCCTTCATCTCCCTCAGCAGGATCTCATATCCTGAAAAAGGTCCTCATCTCCCACAACAGGCCCTCATCTCCCACAACAGGCCCTTATCCCCCACAGCAGGCCCTCATCTCCCACAACAGGCCCTTATCCCCCACAGCAGGCCCCCATCTCCCTCAGCAGGCCCTCATCCCCCACAGCAGGCTCTCATCTCCCAGATCAGGTCTTGATCTCCCTCAGCAGGCC
>NC_045452.1:35767160-35767449 GCF_002776525.5 Piliocolobus tephrosceles
TCATCTCTCGCAGCAGGTCCTCATCTCCTCAGCAGGCCCTCAGCTCCAACAACAGGCCCTCATCTCCCTCAGCAGGCCCCTAATCTCCCTCTACAGGCCCCACATATCCCTCAGCAGGCCCTCCATCTCCCTCAGTAGGCCCTTCATCTCCCTCAGCAGGCCCCCATCTCCCACAACAGGCCCTTATGCCCCACAGCAGGCCCTCATCTACCATAGCAGGCTCTCATCTCCCTCAGCAGGCCATCATCACCCTTAGCAGGCCTTCATCCCCCACAGCAGGCCTTCATCC
>NC_045452.1:35777449-35828186 GCF_002776525.5 Piliocolobus tephrosceles
CGCCCAGGCTGGAGTGCGGTGGCACGATCTTGGCTCACTGCAAGCTCCGCCTCCCAGGTTCACGCCATTCTCCTGCCTCAGCCTCCTGAGTAGCTGGGACTATAGGCACGTACCACCACACCTGGCTAATTTTTTGTTTTGTTAGTAGAGACAGGGTTTCACCGTGTTAGCCAGAATGGTCTTGATCTCCTGACCTCGTGATCTGCCCGCCTTGGCCTCACAAAGTGCTGGGATTACAGGTGTGAGCCACTGCGCCCGGCCCCCTTTTACCTTTCTTAAGCTAATTTAAGCATCATTTTCCTTCCCGTGAGGGCAGTGTGCCCACTTGCCCAACTTCGATTCCACATCTTTTCCATGGCACCAATTGCCTTTGATAATGGCATCTGAATCCCTTGAGCGTCTGGAATTTGGCTATATTACATAACACAGAGAAAGGCCGACGGGTTTAGTAACTAGTGAATATTCAGCGGTGTCGTCATAATTCTTTTCAACCCAAGTACGTGGCATTGTCAGTGTATTGTATATGTTACGATTCTATTAAGCAACTTCTTTATTCCACGAGCTGTGGATGACCATTTGATAGAAAAGCAAAATATTTAATATCAGATCTTCACCGACAAAGAATTTTACATGTAAATGTTTTATTATGTTGGTCAAGTGTTTCTCTTAATACTTTTGTATTAGCCAGTGTTTAGTCTGTTAGTCTAAACACTGGGCTAATACCGTGAGCTAATACAAGATGTGATTTTTATCTTTTAAAAAATTTCTCAAACATTGTTGTCTTGAAACTTGTCCTTCAGAAGGTCCAGTAGAACAAAGATGTCAGCCTTTCCACAAGAGAGTGCTGGGACTGTTTTTTTTGATAAATCAACACTTACATGATAGCTTTAATAAGAAACATAATTTAAATGTTTGATTTTTCACTGTTGATATAATCGAGTGGTCAGATGGCCACTTCGTATGTCAAAGGATGTCAAAAAACATTTGGCTTACATATGTCCAGTCTAAGCTGAGTGCAATTGAAACTTTACTGTGGTCTGGTCAGGAATCAGTTAACTCATAGGCACATTGAGAAAGGGGAGTGAGTTTACATGAAGATGAATTTAGTGTGTGACATGGTCAGTTTGATGTCATGGTAAAAAAAAAATCCAAATGGAAATGTCTAAAAAGTAGTTGGAGACAAGAAGCTTAGAGTTCACAAGAAACTTGCTGTTGACATGCGTTTGGGAGTCATTCTGAAAACATTGACAAACAGAGAGACTGGCAGTGTAGGGAACATCACACAGCCAGGCTGGCAAAGAGGCCTGAGCAGAGGGATGGAGGGCTCATCAGAGCCCTGAGCTAGGAGACACAGGTCGAGGCATCAGAAGGCAGGCTGACCCCTCTTCTGCTGTGTTCTGGTTTGTGGTTCTGGGTGAGTCCCTTCACTTCCATGATATTCTGTCATCCACAAAATAGAGATAGAAACACTGTTCCTATCTCTATTTGGAACAGGGCGGCTGTGAGAATTTAGTGGAATAGCAAGTGGAAATGCTTTATACATTTTAAGAAGAGGGACAAAAACCATTTCTTTGAGAAGAATACAATGGTTGTTAGAGTCAGAACTCAAAGAAAACAAGAATGAAGAGAAGCCTTTGGCAACAGAGAATTATTGATGAACTCTGAAAAGGTTTCCCATAGAGCACAGGGTCAGGCACAAGGGCGGCTTAGGAGGAATGGGCAGAGAAGAAAGAGGGGCGGGTAGTAAGGGTGATGCTGCTTTGGGGATTTGTTGGTGAAAAGAGAGTTTTGGGTGTTGGTATTAAGGGTAATCAGATTCTAATTTTCAGCATTTCAGTCTAAAATGAAAAATAAGAACAAGAGTTAACTATTTTACTTCAAAATACACTGTGACTTTCTTCATATTTTCTTGGGCTAGGAGTTCACTGTCCCCTGCTGTTCATCTTTAGACAGTGGCATTTGTGGCATCAAAGTAGGTTACTAAAAGGTAATGCTTGCTCCATTTTTGTTGTTTGTTTTACTGTAAGCCACAAATATTGGAATAATTTTTATAATGATTCTTTCTGCATGAATTCTTCATTATTCTTTAAGAAAAGATGTTGTCGAATGTTCTTCAGTAACTCATTGATGAAGGATCTGGGTGCTTAGGATTGTTGTTCTTTGTGAGATTAGGAAACCGCAGCTAATGAAATCTTCTGTATGGTTTGTAAGTCGTCCAGCTGTACACACAGTCAGCTGATGACAATCTTAGTTGCATAATGTCTTGGAAACCCTTTCTATTCAGATGTCAAAAGAAATCCTTTAGGAGATGAAAATTGGGGAGTTAGCATTTGTCAAATATTTGTGGATTACGTTTCTTGGACACAAATACACCATTTGTGTAAGTGCTAAAATTGTTGAGAAAAACTTGGACATCCTGAGCCCTGTCAAAGTCCTGATATCCCAGAGGCAGTCCCGGCCAGCTGGAAGGTACACAACTAGTCTTCTCTTCTGGCTCATGCCCTTCCTAAGCCAGAGTGCCCTGCCAGGCCACAGAGACCTGGGTGGAGCAGACTGCCATGGCCCTGGACATTCATACAGTTTCAGCCCAGAAACAGCACAGGGTGGGGGCCCCAGCACTATCTCATCTGGGAGGCTGTGTGGGAGAGCTCTGCTTACATTCTCTGGGGCTGTAGGACCCTTCAGAGGCTTTCTTACGGTGTCAGGTGAGAGCCATCCATGAGAGAGTGGTGAAGGTGGTATGGTGCCTGAGCCCGTCGCAGCATAGAGTCCATAGAGAAGGACCTATGTTGCTTTTCTTCATGATTGATTTGGTTGCATCTGTGTAGAATGGACACCATGGATGGCTTATCCCTCCCCATTTTTCCCTTTCTTCATTTCTAACAGAACCCCAACTTTATTCAGGGCTCCATCCTCTCTTTCTGGGTCGTATAGATCGTATGACTCAGGGAAAGAGAAGGGGGTTTCAGAGAGAAAAAAAAGAGAATGCACACACACACACACACACACACACACACACACACACACACACACCCATCCATCTCTAGGGAATCTGCATCCCTCTAGGGAATCAGCATCACCCTTACTACCTGCCCTGCTTCTCTGCCCATTCCTCCTAAGCCGCCCTTGTGCCTGACCCTGTGCTCTATGGGAAACCTTTTCAGAGTTCATCACTTCTCTGTTGCCGAAGACTTCTCTTCATTCTTGTTTTCTTTGAGTTCTGACCCTTAACAACCATTGTATTCTTCTCAAGGATTCTAATATGTGAGACACGGTTGAAAATGAATGGTCTGAGCCAGCCAGCCATCTTACTGTGTGCCAGTGATGGGTTTAGGGTTCAAGGCATAAGATTGTCAGTACATGGCATCCTTCTGCCAACAGTACATGGTCCATGTCACGTGTGTTCGTGTGAAGACAGTCCACCAAACAGGATTTGTGTGAGCATCAAGGCTGTTTATTTCACCTGGTTGCAGGCGGGCTGAGGCTGAAAAAGGAGTCAGCAAAGCGTGGTGGGATTATCATTAGTTCTTACAGGTTTGGGATAGGTGGTGGAGTTAGGAGCAGTTTTTTATGGGCAGGGCGTGGATCTCACAAAGTACATTCTCAAGGGCGAGGAGAATATTACATAGTGCCTTCTTAAGGGTGGGGGAATATCACAGAGGCCATTATCGCAAGGGCGGGGAGGGTGTATTGTGGTAAGGTCAATTGATCAGTTAGGGTGGGGCAGGAACAGATCACAATGGTGGAATGTCATCAGTGAAGGCAGGACCCGGCTACTTTCACTTCTTTTGTGGATTTTCACTTGCTTCAGGCCGTCTGGATGTATACGTGCAGGTCACAGGGGATATGATGGCTTAGTTTGGGCTCAGAGGCCTGACGGTCCAGAGGTGGGTACATGACCTGAGTAGCTACATCTCCCCGAGGGATCGCGGAGGGACTGCTTCACTGGAGATGAATAAGGAAGCCTGTGGCCCTGAATGCCAGCCTTAAGGTTGATGTTGTCGGGGCAAGCAGAGAAAATAACCTAGGCCTTCCCTAACATAATCGAGACATTGGATCCATCCCTGGACTTCTTGTTATAAAAAATAATACATATGATTACATTTAAGCCACTTTGAGTTGCAGTTTTGTACTTTCAGCTGAAGTACTTTGTATTTTTAGTTGAAGTATTTTGACTGTTTCTGTAGTAATACAGTCACGAAGTGTCCTAAATCAATTCCAAGTTTCTTGATATGCAGAATAGAGGGAAATAAAGAAGGCGTGATAATTGGAGGTAACATCTTCATTTTCTTAAAAACATATCTTGCCAGCACCAACTTACTTGCTTTGCTTTTCTTAAAATATGAAGACACCAAATGCAAATAGAGAGGTGAACAGAGCCCCCCGCATGTGGTTGAGAAGTGGAGGTCGAGGGATGGGGTGCTGGAGTGCCAGCCTGCATGTCAGCTGTGGGTTTGGGGCAAGCTCCTTGACCACCTGAAGAATGGTGTCGCTGACATCACTTCAGAGCAATTATGAGAATTAAATTCGTTGACCTACGTAGAGCACCCAGTCCAGGCACTGGACTTAGGTTGAACCACATGAAATTGCTAGTATTTATTCATTTTAGACCTATGAAAATGACAATTTCACATGGTTTAGCTGAATAATTTCTTTAACAATGATATCTGTTATTAATAGTAAGTGAAATTGGGAATTGAGGATGTCCGTGAGCATAACTAAAGCATTAATTGGGCTTCAAATAATGTTCAGTGAAAGTTTTTAAAAACTGAAATTCGCCGTGTTTCACCTCACTTTGCATGTTTTAAGACCTTAGTCAAAGAACCTACAAATTTAATTTTTCAAGACTATGCAGAGTATTTAATTCATAGGAATACGGAAGGTTATTTAACTGTGTCATTCTTTAAAATGCTTAGTGTTACCAAGGCAAGCTTTTCATCGATGTGCTAGTGGAGGGTTGCCTACTATATAGGGTTGTGCAGACTGTACATGACTGGCGCTTTGTCGTGAACAGCAGTGGAAACAAACGTGAATTTACTATGTGACAGCCCCTGGTCTAGAGCCTTTCCTTATGGGATTTGGTGTAATCTTTATGCCAGACGTATTTTATATGTGGGGACGCTGAGGCTTAGTAGTATAGAGGCTCTGTGTGACAACTAATTATGACTAGTAAGAGGTGAAGATGACTTAAATTCATGGTTATAGACAAGTTTAAGGCTTGCAGACAATCAGGAAGTCACAAAACAAATAGGAAACCATTAACTTCTTTTACACTTAGAAATTGAAGTCACTGAGGTCTTGGCCCAGGAGGATGGCCTCACATCTGAGATTGATATCATTACATACTATTGAATATGAGAATTTGGAAATGACTTTTTTTTTTTTTTTTGAGACAAAGTCTTGCTCTGCCATCCAGGCTGGAGTGCAGTGGCACGATTTCAGCTCACTGCACCCTCTGCTTCCCGAGTTCAAGGGATTCTCCTGCCTCAGCCTCCTGAGTAGCTGGGACTACAGGCACCCACCACTATGCCCGGCTAATTTTTGTATTTTCAGTAGAGATAGGGTTTCGCCATGTTGGCCAGGCTGATCTCAAACTCCTAGCCTCAGTGAGCCACCCATCCCAGCCTCCCAGAGTGTTGGGATTACAGGTGTGAGCCACTGCGCCTGGCTGACTTTTGAATGATATTTTAAACATCCCTAGCACTAATCTTGGCTATTCTTTTAACTATAAATAGGAAGAAAGCTAGCTTTAGGAGTTTTTTAGTCTATAGTGAGATCCTAACATTAGCTCACACTGTTGTCCGACTGGGTTTGTTAAGATGCGCTTCCTATTTATTTGGCAGGATTACTTAACAGTAGTGTGTTTCATTTTCTTTTGGGCTAAAGACTTCCCTCCCAAAGTAAAAATGCAGTAATATGTGTGAAAGTAGTTTGTAAGTGGTAAATTGCTAGTCAAGTGTAAGTTATTTTTATCATCCTCTCCTTCTGTAAAGAATCAGGCCTTCAGAGGGTGCCGGCAGTTTGTCCCACAGTGTTAGGTATCGTCTCCCCACTTCTTGCAGTTGAACAGCTACAGTATCTTCTAAAGTTTTTAAAGGGAGTCTGAAAGCTTAGGTGGCGGGTGTAAATCTCTGTGACAGGTTTATGCGTTTTTCCACGGAGATGTGCAGGCTTCACGATAAATTGCCCTTGTCCACATGAAGGGCTGAGGCTGCGTCACCCCGCAGGGTGAGCATGCTCGTGCAGCCCAGTGAGTGGAGCCTCGTGTTTCATATTCTGTAACTTTTGTGGCTGACTTAGTGCACCTGTTATCAGAACTGTGATATAAATATCCTGTAACATTTGAGAAATTCCAAACCCTGGAGGTCCAAACATTTTGAGTTCCATTTCTTAAAACAGGAAGAAGACATGAAGGAGCTGCCTGAAAAGCACAGCAGGAGCCCTGTGAGCAGCAGGAAGGGGAGGGAAGGGCCTGCTGCTCCTGTGCCCTGGTCGCCCGTGCGCGTGTGGTGAGCCCTGTGGGTTCTATCGGGCCTGGGAGTGGAAGGAAGCAGAGTCTGAGGCCCTGAGCTGTGTGCCTGCCGTGGCTTATCCTCCTGGCACTTGTGAGCCATCCCCTTACTGGGAGAGAAGAGGAAGCAGCTGGGTTGACGGCACCCTGTGTCCCGAGGAGGCTGAGCCATGAGGATGCCATTGCGGAGGAGGGAAAAGCAAGATCAGCCTCAAGGACAGCTGCTCCCTACGGAGGGTGGCCCTGTGTGCTCTGTGGTCTCAGTGTGCATGGATGTTGGGGTTGGGAAGGACTGGGCCCCAGCTTTTACTGGAATTGAAAAAGGGCTTAAGCTCAAAAAAAGGTTTAAGAACCATTGCTCCGAAGATAATCACCCAACGTGTAGATTTGCTGTCTTCAGAGGAGTCAGCTAGTGCATGGCAACTGATTGATTTTTTTATTGTTTCAAATTTAAGTGCTAAATTGAATAGTTACAGGTTGAAAGGGCGAGATGACATAGTTGTGCTGTTTTCCAGGGGAAGGCAGGATGCTGGCAGTCTGGTAAGAGATCCTGCTGGGCCTGTGGTCGGGCCTCCTCTCCCTGTGAGGGCCCCACGGTGGTCTTGGTCATGAAAGGCTGCCCCAGCCCTGCTCACTCACAGAGTCTCATGGAGCAGAAGCCCATTGATGGCTTGACTGCGAGGCTGTCTTTGCTAGTGACTGGGATGCTCTTGTCCCATGTAGACAAGATGACTTTTTCCTAGTTTCCAGCGACTGAGCAAATGAAGCTACTCATCACGAGGTTGCCCCGAAAGGATGGGAATCGAGCAAAGTGGAAGGATGTGGGGAGCCAGATGCAGATGAGCCCCGAGATGTCCAGCTGTCACCCTCCCCCAGCACAGTGCCCACTCCAGTGATGGCCCTTTCCCGTGCTGTCCTCCACGCTGTACCCCATGCTGCCAGGTGCCCCCTCAGTTCACTGGGCCTTCCCCCCAGGGCGCCGCCAGCATAGTTTCTCTGTCCCCTGTGAGGGAGAGAGCAGAAACCGAGTCCTGGTCATTGCCCTGTGCTCCGCTGTGACCCGGAGCTGGGGAAGTAGCAGTGTTTCATCTGCACTTTTCACATGAACGAAGGGGTTTTGGTCTGGCCTTCTGAAGGTTACAGCAGGGTCATTTTGATTGGAGTTTTGGGTATTTCAGGACTCTTCATATGTTACCGGTTGGATTTCTAATTTATTTTCCAAGATTTCTAATTATGTACATTCTAAATTTGTGGGTTTTCCTAGTTTCACTTTGAGACGGTAGCATTGTTGACAGGTTCTCAGGGGGAGCCTTGTGCTCCTCTGGGCTGTGCCTGTAGCTCTGTGAATGGAGCACCCCCACATGGGCCCACCACACAGCTGGCTCAGCGGTACAGCTGCAGTGGGGAGTGGGCAGCGTCAGCCCCCCTGTTACACTGGGTAGCAGCAATGGAAAGGTGGCTTTTTGGTAGAGCTAGTAGGCTCTAGCCTTTCCTTTCACTCCCACCATGCAGGTCCAGTCAGGCCATGTGTCCTCTTGCTCCTGGCTGTTGTAACTTCCAGAATGTCTCCTGTGTCCTGCAGACTCTGACTGGGTCTAGACTGTGAGCATTTCTTGTTGAGTTACCAGGGGATCTGTTGGTGGTTCCCTTGGCTTTGGGCCTAGTCCCTCTGATTTAGCCCTCTCTCTCCCCTGGCAGGGGAGCCAGGATCAAGCCCTGCTTTTCTGATTCCAGAGCACCATGCTTGGCTCACCCATGCAGAGCCGTGGCAGCGGACAGCTAGGCGGGGACACACGTTCTTTCATTCACTCACTCATGGTCTGATTCGTGTATTCACCAAACACTTAGTGCCTCGTAAGGACCAAGTGCACTGCTAGTGTTGTAGAACAAGGGAAACTTCTTAACACTCACAGATTTAACGTCTGTTCATTGGTATACTCCAAGCTAAGGGTGTTTTGTTATTGTTTAGCATTGTGAAAGTGGAATTGATTTGGGTCTAATCCAAGAGTTTTATAGCATAGAGAAGAAAAGTCAAAGATATCAAGAACATCTAAGCCCCGATGTCCAATTTATCCAAAGACTGGAACTTTTTCACTTTGCTAAACTTTCAAATACAGGAAAATGTGTGTGTGTTTCAGAGGGCTCTGACTCTGAAGACAGCTCATTGGAAAAGGCAGCATCTGCAGCTGTCATTTTTGCCAGACATCATTAGTTAGTTTTCCAGCAGAGAGGAGAGAGCTCAGCAGCACTTGTCCTTGTCCTCTCAGGCACCTGAGTGCCAGGGAGCAGCTGGAGAGGGGGCGTTGCTGCTGAAGCCCTGAGGGAGTTCTGTCCACTGGCTTTGTGGTGGGCCTTCCCTGTGTGCTCTTGTGCTGGGTGTAGAAATGTGGGTGACTTCACATGCTCCCTCTCTGCTGCATATCTCTGTTTCTCTCCCTCACTTTCCTGAGGGTGCATCTTGCCCCAGGCTCCTGTCCACAGCAGGCCTCTTCTCCAAGGCTACGTGTTCTCTGGGCAGATCTTTCTCCCAAGCTCTGGGCTAGCACGTCCAGTGCCTGTGCCTTTCCTTCACGTGGACGTCCCACAGCCACCTTGTGACTCCCAGAGCTGGACGTGTTGTGTTTCCCCTGGGGCTCGCCCTGTGCTGTCTCTTCTACATCCTGGCTGATGGTGTCCCCTCTCCTCCCCCAGGCCTGGCCTTTCCCTTCACTCCCATCATGCGGGTCCAGTCAGACCATGTGTCCTTTTGCTCCTGGCTGTTGTAACTTCCAGAATGTCTCCTGTGTCCTGCAGACTCTGACTGGGTCCAGACTGTGAGCATTTCTTGTTGGGCTACCAGGGGATCTGTTGGTGGTTCCCTCGGCTTTGGGCCTAGTCCCTCTGATTCAGCCCTCTCTCTCCCCACCGTTTTGTTAGACCGATCTTTCACAGTCAGATCACATCACTGACATCCCTACTGAAAACCAGAAGGGGCTCTGGTCAGAGTCCATGATCCGGCCTCCTCTGGCCTCACCCCTGGGCATCCTACACAGGCTGTGGTCACACGTGACCACATCCTCATCACCGTGTCTCTCTGCTCACACTCCTCACATCGCCTTGTTGGGTTTGGACTCAGAAAGGTGAGAGCTTTTCAGGAGAGAAACAGACTCAAAATGTGAATTTGAGAGAGCTCTATTTTGAGCTGTGATATGTGAAGATGGAATTGATTCCATCTTCAGGGTAGAGCATGAGCGTGGCGGTGAATGGAGGAGGCTGAGCCGCCACACGCTCCTACTGGCCTGTAGAAAGGGAAGGCAGAGTTACTGAGGGGTTCAGAGTTGCTCAGTGAAGGGAGAGCCTGGAAAAGGAGGGGAAAACAAGACCAAGAGGCTGAGGACTGAGTAGAGGCCCCGAGAGAATCCAGATGTCCGGGTTCCTTGAAGAAAGCAGAATCAGTGGCATCGTGGTGCTAGAAGCCATACTGAAGGAAGGCTAGGGATGACAAGCACGGAGGGAGGGCCCCGCGAGGTATGCAGTGGCAGCAGGTAGGAGGGAAATGACCCAGTGGCAGGGCAAAGCTGTGTGGACAGAGGGTGGAGGGGCTGCCCAGGCGTGAGTCAAAGCAGAGGGACTTCCACAGATGCTGTGGGGTGGGAGAGGCTTTGTGGACTTTGCGGGACAGCATTTGTATCTGGGTACCTCTGGAGGATTTCTGATCTAATTTGCAATAAAGAGAATGCTTATATGTCTTTGTTTTAAATATACACAAATAATTTAGTATACGTGACTAATCTAGCATATGTACATGTGTTTAAAGTGAGGGATATAAGTATTGCTTTGCCCTACATTGTGTTATCACAATAAACAGAAACATACTTGCTGACACAAACTCTAATATTTAAAATGTATTCTCCACAAACTAAACTTCCCAGAAAACCAAACCAAAAGGTAATTCTTGAAAAGATAATTATTTCAGGCCATAAGTATGTGATAATCTGCATGGCCAAAGGAAGCAGAGCAGCCAATGAGAGCCCTAATAGTTACTATTAAATTTCTACCTGTTTTACATGTATTATCCAATGTGCTATGTAGAAGTCTTTGAGATGGATGTACTTTGTATTATATTGACAAGGAAACAGGTTCAGAGAATGTAAAAGCTTTACTTGCCAAGGCCAGTTAGTTAGGCAGTACCCCATTGGGCATTCATATCCTGGCCCCTGATTAGAAACCCTCTACCTCAGCTTGTGTGTTTTCTCCTGTGCCATGCCGAATTTATAAATTAAACCTACATTTAATTTGAAATGTAAAAATTATATATTGCCTTCATTTTAATAGATGATATACCATTCTGAGAATTCTGCTTGCCAGTGGTATTTCTGTTATGGTTACTGACATCTGCTTGCTTTAATGTATTTTGACGTGTGGAAGTGGGACTAATCTGGTAGTGGCTCACGCTCTGCATATGTATCAGGGCTGACCCATCTGCCGTGCAAGTGTGTTTTAGAAAAGGAGCAAATTACTGGCTGGGCCAAGTAACACCTTTTCCACTTCTCCTCTGTGTGTGATCTGTTGTCTACGGTATCATGTTGAAAAAGTTGAGAAGCGATTTTGGAAAGAGGGAAGTGAGGAATCTGTTGCCAGAGTGTAATTGAGAAACAGATGAGCTAATGGAAGAAGCCAAGAAGTTACATTCCATTAGAAGGGAGTTTTAATTTACTGTAAAGGTTGAGGGAATAGCATCTTTTTGGAAAGAAAAAGTCAGAAATATAAAATAGCCTACTATATAAAGTTTTACGAGTCCATCTCATAATCATTTAAATGGGTAGATACTTTATGTTCCTAGACCTTCAAAAGCCAACTTGAAACCACTTCCCGGAGAGCCTTTTCAGATTTCACATCCTCAAGTCTGATCATTCCTTCTTCTGTAAACCATGGTGAATATTACAAATAGAGTCATAGTTATACCTTCTGAAATGGTTTCATTGGAAAATCCCTTGCTGGGCGTGGTAGCTCATGCTTGTAATCCCAGCACTTTGAGAGGCCGATGCAGGCATATCACCTGAGGTCAGGAGTTCAAGACTAGCCTGGCCAACATGGTGAAACTCTGTCTCTACTAAAAATACAAAAATTAGCCAGGCATGGTGGCGAGTGCCTGTAGTCGCAGCTACTCGGGAGGCTGAGGCAGGAGAATCGCGTGAACCTGGGATGTGGAGGTTGCAGTGAGCTGAGATCATGCCACTGCACTCCAGCTTGGGCGACAGAGGGAGACTTGGTCTCAAAAAAAAAAAAGAAAAGTCTCTAGGTAAGAAAGTAAGGACTCGGTAAGGGAGTAGTTGTGTTTCTTTTTTGTCTTCCACAAAATATGCTGAGGGAGCTTTGTGTCCCCTCTTCAGACAATGCTGCTGAGCCAGGCAGGGTGCTGAACCTGCCCTGGTCGGGGGTGGTGCCGTGGCAGTGTGCACTTCAGCTTGGAGCACACTCCTGAGAGTTAGTCTGCAGGGAGTGTGCCGGCCTGTTTATTACCATTGTTGTCGAGCTCCAGCACTCGGGTGGGTCACAATGCAGGGAGGGAAGCAGCGCCATTTGTTGTAGTTGTCAGGCTCAGAAGTGAGCAAGACGGAGTTCTTTCCCTATGGAACTTAGATTCAGATAAGGGGACTTGACAGTAAACACATGTAATGGCATATATCATACAGTAATGCAAATAAAAATGGAGTGTGGTGAGGAGGAGGCTAGAGAGTGTTGGGCGGAGCTGCTGTTTTGGGTATTTGAGTGGATACCTGAATGAAGTGAAGGGAAGCCTGTGCCGAGATCTTTGAGCAGAGCGTCACAGGCCAACGGTGGCAGGGGAAGGGTCTGAGGCAGCTTTGGGCAAAGGAATATTGTAGGAGTGACTAAAGGCCAGTGTTGCTGGAGAGGATAAGGAGGGAATGTCAGGAGTCAGGGCCAGAGGAACAGCTGGTGCTGGGAATCGTCATGGTCTAGAAGGTATTTGTAGCCATGGCAGGGGACTGCATTGCTGAGGGAGTGATATGGCGCTGAGGATGAAGCTGTGGGGCCAGCATTTTCAGTGCAGATGAAGATGATGAGGGAGCACAGAACAGCCAGGTGAGGTCGGAGGAAAGCCAGGAAGATGCAGTGTCCTCCAGGGCTAAATGGAAACGATGTTTCCACACGCAGCTAGGGACTGTCTTATGCTCCTGAGCTGGGCAGGTAAGCCTACAGGTGGGCAGGTGAGAGGGCCCAGTTGTGTGAGTGGGGCTCAAGGCAGCCACTTGGTCTCTTCACCTTCATTAGTGACTCATAAATGAAGCTCACAGTAGCCAGCATGACTTTTATTTTTTATTTTATTTTTTTGAGATGGAGTCTCACTGTGTTGCCCAGGCTGGAGTACAATGGTGTGATCTCGGCTCGCTGCAAACTCCGCCTCCTGGGTTCAAGCGATTCTTCTGTCTCAACCTCCTGAGTAGTTAGGACTATAGGCATGTGTCACCATGCCCGGCAAAATTTTTTTGTGTATTTTTAGTAGAGGCAAGGTTTCAGCATGTTGGCCAGGTTGGTCTCGAACTCTTGACCTCCTGACCTCCCGAAGTGCTGGGATTACAGGCGTGAGTCACCGCACCTGGCCACCAACGTGACTTTTAAGTAACACTGTCAGTCTTATAATCCTGATGGGGAGGTGGTGTCAGAATCTAAGATGGTAACACTGATGTTTGTGTGTGGCTCACAGATTGAAGGTTATTCTAGGAGGAGTTCCAAAAATGTTCTGAACAATGACAGTATTTTGTGTGTACTTACCACACACACAGCTGAGTGCCTTGAAGGGGAGAGCAAACTTTGGGTTTCTGTGAGTTCTGGTACTCTGGTGAAAGTGTAGTGCCCTGGAGACCTCCTAGGCCGTTTCCATTTCAGATGTTGGTCATCAGGCAGGACTCTGTGGAAGGAAGAGGCAGTTTTCACAGCAAGGGAGGAATAGCTGCTAGCCTACACTCTCTTCTGCCATATTGAATTATCGAGGGAGAGGCCGGTTTTCTTCTGGATGGTTTTATTTTGTTTAGCAGATTCTTGATGAATATTTGATTTTGGTAGAGAGAAATTTTCTTCTGTGGAGGACTTTTCAGTTTATTATTACTTATTCTCTTCATCCTTCTTAGTTCCATACAATGGCAACTACCTATTCTTTCTTTTTTTTTTTTTTTTTTTTCTGAGAAGGTTGGCTGGAAATCTTTTTGTAATCTCTAAATTCTTTTTTAAGAATTAGCTAGATAATTTTTCTCCAGGGAAGGGATTCTTTTGTTTTGCGTAAGCATATTTTAATATATATGACTTTAAAAATCAAATTATGTTCTAATTGTAATTTAACATCTTTTTAAATTATACTTTAAGTTCTAGGGTACATGTGCACAACGTGCAAGTTTTTACATATGTATACATGTGCCATGTTGGTTGCTGTACCCATTAACTCGTCATTTACATTAGGTATATATCCTAATTGTATCCCTCCCCCCTCCCCCCACCCCACAACAGGCCCTGGTATGTGGTGTTCCCCACCCTTAACAGGATCTTGTGGTTAGTACTTTTGTTAATTTGCCTTGAAATTGATCTGTTTTATCAAGCGCCCTTTTTATAGTTTAAATGTTCTCCAAGAACAGGCTGAAAGCACACCTGCTCTCCCATTTCCCATGCTTGTGTGTCAAGCATTATTGTCGATTTCCACAGGCATGTTGCCTTTTTGTGTTAGTTTCACTGTTTGTCAGCTCTTTTAGATAAGACAGGGTAAGGTGTTGAACTGTCCGCAACTCGTTCCCCTCATTGCGGATGGCAGCAGCAAGACCACTGCACTTGGGTGAGGGTCACTCATAAAAAGGGCAGAAGTAAACATCATCTATGAAAGTATTATTCTTACATGATAGCACTAAATCTACTCAAATTGCTACTTTAATACAAAAGTTCCTATGGCAATATTAAATGTGAATCTTACTGGTTTTAATGTTTAAAGCTCAATAACTCTTTTTTGGTTAGAGAATCAAATAATTAGTTTTGGTTGGTGATATGGTTTGGCTCTGTGTCCCCACCCAAATCTCATCTTGTAGCTCCCATAATTCTCATGTGTTGTGGGAGGAAACTGGTGGAAGATTATTGAATCATGGGGGCAGGTCTTTCCCTTGCTGTTCTCCTGATAGTGAATAAGTCTCACGAGGTCTGATGGGAGTTTCCCTGCACAAGCTCTCTCTTTGCCTGCCACCATCCGTGTAAGATGTGACTTGCTCCTCCTTACTTCCTGCCGTGATTGTGAGGCCTTCCCAGCCATGCAGAACTTTAAGTCCCTTAAACCTGTTTTTCAGCAGTGTGAAAATGGACTAATACAGTAAGTTGGTACCAGGTGTGGGGTACTGCTGAAAAGATACCCAAAAATGTGAAAATGACTTTGGAACTGGGTTACAAGCAGATGTTGGAACAGTTTGGAGGGCTCGGAAAATGAGGGAAAATTTGGAACTTCCTAGAGACTTGGTGAATGGCTCTGATGAAAATGCTGATAACCATATGGACAGTAAAGTCCAGGCTGAGGTGGTCTCAGATGGAGATGAGGTACTTATTGGGAACTGGAGCAAAGGTGACTCTTGTTATGTTTTAGCAAAGAGACTGGTGGCATTTTGCCCCTGTTTTAGAGGTCTGTGGAACTTTGAACTTGAAAGAGATGATTTAGGGTATCTGGTGGAAGAAATTTCTAAGCAACAAAGCATTCAAGAGGTAACTTGGGTGCTGTTAAAGGCATTCAGTTTTATAAGGGAAGCAGAGCATAAAAGTTTGGAAAATTTGCAGCCTGACAATGCGATAGAAAAGAAAATCCTATTTTCTGAGGAGAAATTCAGACCGGCTACAGGAATTTGCGTAAGTAACAAAGAGCTGAATGTTAAGCCCTAAGACAGTAGAGAAAATGTCTCCAGGCATGTCAGAGACTTCTGCAGCAGCCCCTCCCATCATAGGCCTAGAGGCCTAGGAGGAAAAAGTGGTTTCATGGGCCAGGCCCAGGGTCCCTGTGCTTTGTGCAGCCTAGGGACTCAGTGCTCTGTGTCACAGTCACTCCAACCATGGCTGAAAGGGGCCAATACAGAGCTTGGGCCATGGCTTCAGAAGGTGCAAGCCTCAAGCCTTGGGTGCTTCCATGTGGTTTTGAGCCTGTCAGTGCACAGAAGTCAGCAATTGGGTTTTGGGAACCTCTGCCTAGATTTTAGAGGATGTGTAGAAATGCCAGGTTGTCCAGGCAGAAGTTTACTGCAGGGATGGGGCTCTCATGGAGAACCTCTGCTAGGGCAGTGCAGAAAGGAAATGTGGGGTCAGATCCCTCACACAGAGTCCCTACTGGGGCACCATGTAGGGGAACTGTGAGAAGAGTGCCACCATCCTCCAGACCCCAGAATGGTTGATCCACCAACAGCTTGCACCATGCACCTGGAAAAGCTGCAGACCCTCCACACCAGCCCATGAAAGCAGCCAGGAGAGGGGCTATACCTCACAAAGCCACAGGGGTGGAGCTACCCAAGGCCAGATGTGAGACACGGAATCAAAGGAGATCATTTTGGAACTTTAAGATTTGACTGCCCTGCTGGATTTTGGACTTGCATGGGGCCTGTAGCCCCTCTGTTTTGGCCAATTTCTCCCATTCAGAATGGCTATATTTACCCAATTCCTGTACGCCCATTGTATCTAGGAAGTAACTACCTTACTTTTGATTTTACAGGCTTGTAGGCAGAAGGCACTTGCCTTGTTGCAGATGAGACTTTGGACTGTGACTTTTGAGTTAATGCTGAAATGAGTTAAGACTTTAAGGGACTGTTGGGAAGGCATGATTGGTTTTGAAATGTGAAGACATGAGATTTGGGAGGGACAAGGGGCAGAATGACATGGATTGACTCTGTGTCCCCACTCAAATCTCGTCTTGTAGTTCCCATAATTCCCATGTGTTGTGGGAGGGAGCTGGTGGGAGATAATTGAATCATGGGGCGAGTCTTTCCTGTACTGTTCTCATGATAGTGAATAAGTCTCACAAGATCTGATGGTTTAAAAAATGGGAATTTCCCTGCACAAGCTCTCTCTTTGCCTGCTGCCATCCATGTGAGGTGTGACTTGTTCCTCCTTACCTTCCACCATGGTTGTGAGTCCTCCCTAGCCGTGTGAAACTGTAAGTCCATTAAACCTCTTTTTCTTCCCAGTCTTCGGTACGTCTTTATCAGGAACGTGAAAATGGACTAATACAGTTGGTTTATAAAAGTAGTTTTAAAAAATCCAATGGGATTTTTTTTCTTGACCCATTGAATTTTTTCTTCTTTACCGCAGAGAAGTAATTGTAGAGATGTTCTTCATGTTGTTTCCAGAGTAACACACATTGATATTTATGTGTAAGAGCTGTTGGGTACGGTAATCATCTGAGAGTAATGATCAGATGTCGGTGTAGGGCAAGGGCAGCTGCCATCAGAAGAAACAACACTGTGAAAGGCCAAAAAGATTTATGAATAACTTGACAGAACTAAGAGATTTTGTAAAATGCTCACTGGTCACTTGGAACAAATAGCAGCGTACAAGGTGTGATTTGAATGAATACTTCTTAGATTGTAGATGAGAACATTGGTGGCTTTCAGGATATTTTAAAATTATAGTTTGATGCTCAAGGCACCTATTTCTTTAGCTTAAAGGAAAAGAATCTGCAAGGAGCAGAGGGAAACCAAGTAGATTTTATTGTTTGACTGAGTGTGCTATGGCAGATGACATGTAGCGTATTTCAGATACATGTTTGGCATTGTTTATTTTTAGAATTTACCTGATATTAGATCTTAGTCTGCTAGACAGTGTGGGAGCACGGCATTGATAGACAGCCGGGGCTGGCACACCCCATGAACAGTAGTCCCTGATGCAGAGTATGGACAGCAATTCCTACTTGACTGGGAAACTCCACGCACTCCACATGCATCAGGCCTCACTGTGTTGCAGGCACATCTCAATGGATCCAGCCAACCTTGCTCACCACAGTGGTATGTGTTCAGGTGCAATGTCAGCCGGGAGTGTACACAGCACTGGTTTGGATCTGTGAGGGTTACTGCCTTGCATACTGTGTGACAGAACTTGAAATTTGCCGAGAAGGCAAGACTTAAATGAACTAGATTCAGACAGTACAGAGTACTTGATGAGATGATAGTTGTGATCATGAGCAGTTCTCAGTGCTTCCTCTGTGCTGAACCCTATTGTGAGCACTTTCCACGCATTAACTCGCCAGCCCTGCCAGGTCAGTGCTGATTCACCCAGGGAGCAAGTGACAGAGCAGGATGTGAGCCCAGGCAGTGAGGATCCTGATAGAGCCAGGAATCGGGGTAGACATGTCAGTAAGGGCTAGGATGGGTGGGCAGGGGTTGCTGAACCCTGTTGCTGAGTTCATGGGTCTGGGAATACGAGTGCACTTGACCAGGAGATATGGGAAGGACTTTGGCAAATCTTTCTTTTTCTTTCTCCTTTCTTCTCTCTGTCCTCCCCTTCTATCATCCTTCTCTTCCTTTATCCTTCCCTTCATTCTGTTCTCAGAGTTTTAAAATATATAATATTTTACATATTTATGGGGTGATATGTGATATTTTATTGCACACATAGATTATATACTGATCAAGCTGATCAAGTCAGGGTATTTGGAGTATCCATCACCTTGAGTATTTATCATTTCTATGTAATGAGAACATTTCACATTCTTCTGGCTGCTTTGAAATACAGTATAGATTGTTGTTAACTATCAGCACTCTACTCTGCTCTCAAACATCAGTACTTACACCTTCTATCTAACTGTGTTTGTGTTGACCAACGTCTCTCATCCCCCCTTCAACCCACAGACCCTTCCCAGCCTCTGCTGTCAATCACTCTACCTTCATGAGATCCCTTTTTAGTTTCCACATATGAGTGAGAACATGCAAAATTTGTCTTTCTGTGCCTGGCTTATTTCGCTTAATGACCTGCAGTTTTATCCATGTTGCTGTAAATGACATGACTTTATTCTTTTCTAAGCCTGAACAGTATCCCACTGTGTATATATACCACGTTTTCTTTATCCATTCACCTGTTGACAGACACTTTTAGGTTGACACTCTTGGCTGTTATGAACAGTGCTGCAATAAACTTGGGGGTATCCCTTTGACATATTGATTACTTTTCCTTTGGATAAATATCCAGAAGTGGAATTGCTGGATCACATGGTAGTTCTATTTCCGGTTTTTTGAGAAATCTCCATACTGTTTTCCATAGTAGCTATACTGATTTACATGCCTATCAACAATGTGTAAAAGTTCCCTTTTCTCCACATCCTCACCAGCATTTATTTTTTGTCTTTTTAGTGATAGCCATTCTAGCTGGGGTAAGATGATATCTCATTGTGATTTTGGTTTGCATTTCCCTGATGATTAGTGATATTGAGCATTTTTAATATACTTATTGGCCATTTGTATGGCTTATTTTGAGGAGTAACTGTTCAAATCGTTTGCTCACTTTTTAATGGGATTGTTTGTTCTTTTATTTGAGTTGAGTTCCTTTTAAATAGATCCCCTTTCAGAGGAATAGTTTGAAAATAGTTTCTCCCATTCAGCACATTGTCTCTTCATTCTGTTGTTTCTTTTGCTGTGCAGAAGATTTTTAGTTCAGTATCGTCCCATTTATCTATTTTTGTTTGTTGTCCGTTTTTTCGAGGTCTTAGCCATAAAATATTTGCCTATACCAAATGTCCTGAAGTGTATTCCCTATATTTTCTTCTAGTAGTTTTTAGTTTTGGGTCTCTAACATTTAAGCTTTAATCCATCTTGAGTTGCTTTTTAAATATTTGGTGAGAGATAGGGATCGAGTTTCATTCTTCTGCATATAGATATCCAATTTTCCCAGCACCATTTATCAAAGAGACTGTCCTTTCCCCAAGGTATATTCTTGGCATCTTTGTTGTAAATAGTCAGATTTATTTCTGGATTCTGGATTCTGTTCCATTGGTGTGTGTGTCTGTTTTCATACCAGTACAATGCTATTTTGGTTACTAAAGCTTTGTAATCTGTTTTGAAGTCAGGTAATACGATGCCTCCTGCTTTTATCTTTTTTTTTTTTTTTTCCTCACAATTGCATTGGCTATTTGGATTCTTTTGGTTCCATGCAAATTTTAGATTTTTTGTTTCAATTTTCGTGAAAAATGACATTGGTATTTTGGTAGAGATTACATTGAATCTGTAGATGGGTTTGGGCAGTATGATTATTTTGATGCTATTAATTCTTCCAGTCTTTGAACATGGGATGTCTTTTTGTTTGTGTCCTATTCAATTTCTTTCGTCAGTGTTTTGTCATTTTCCTTGTAGAGATCTTTCACCTCCTAGGATAAATGTATTCCTAGGTATTTTAATTTGTTGGTAGCTGTTGTAAATGCGATTTCATTCTTTATTTCTTTCTCAGTTTGTTCATTATTGGTGTATAGAAACACTGCTGATTTTTGTATACTGATTTTTGTATCCTGCAGCTTCACGGGATTTATGAGTTCTAACAGTTTTTTGGTGAACTCTTCAGATTTTTCTAGGTAGAAGATCATATCTTTAGCAAAGAAGGACAGTTTGACTTCTTTTCCAATTTTGCTGCCTTTTACTTGTTTATCTTGTCTATTGCTCTGCCTAGGACTTCCAGTACCGTGTTGGATAGGAGTGGTGAAAGTGGGCATCTTGTCTTGTTGCAGTTCTTGGGTGAAGGGATTTCAGCATTTCTCACTTAGTATGATGTTAGCTGTGGATTTGTCATATGTGGCCTTTATTTTGTTGAGGTATATTCCTTCTATCCTTAGTTTTTTTTAAGGTTTTTATCATAAAAGGATGTTGAATTTTACCAAATGCTTTTTCAGCATCTGTTGAATGATCATATGGTTTTGTCCTTTGTTCTGTTGATGTAATGTGTCATGTTTATTGATTTGCATATGTTGAGCCATCTTTGAATCCCTGGGATAAGTTCCATTTGATAATGATGTGTTATTTTTCTGATGGGCAGTTGGATTCAGTTTGCTAGTATTTTGTTGAGAATTTGTAAGTCTATATTCATTAGGAATGTTAGCCTATAAGTTTTCTTTTCCTTTCCTTTTCCTCTTCCCCTTCCCCTTCCCCTTCCCCTTCCCTTTCCTTTCCTTGTTGTTGATGGAGTTTTGCTCTGTCACCCAGGCTGGAGTGTAGTGGTGCGATCTTGGCTCACTGCAACCTCCGCCTTCCAGGTTCAAGCAGTTCTCCTGCCTCAGCCTTCCAAGTAGCTGCGATTACAGACGTGTGCCACCACGCCCAGCTAATTTTTGTATTTTTAGTAGAGATGGGGTTTCACCATATTGGCCAGGCCGGTATTGAATTCCTGACCTCATGATCCACCCGCCTCGGCCTCCCAAAGTGTTGGGATTACAGGCGTGAGCCACTGCGCCTGGCCTAGCATATAATTTTCTTTTTTTGTTGCATCCGTGTCTGGCTTTACTGTCAGGATAATGCTGACCTCATTGAGTGAGTTAGGGAGAATCCCTTTCTCTTCATTTTTTTGGAATAGTTTTAGGAGAATTGGTGTTAGTTCTTTAAAAGTTTGGTAGAATTTAGTAGTGAAGCTATCCAGTCTTGGACTCCATTGGGAGACTTTTTATTACTGATTCAATTTCATTTCTTGTTGTTGATCTGTTCAGGTATTCTATTTCTTCCTGATTCAATCTAGTAGATTGTATGTGCTTAGGAATTTATCCATTTCCTCTAGGTTTTCTTTTTTTTCTTTTGAGACGGAGTCTCGCTCTGTCCACCAGGCTGGAGTGCAGTGGCACCGTCTCGGCTCACTGCAAGCTCCGCCTCCTGGGTTCCCACCATTCTCCTGCCTCGGCCTCCCGAGTAGCTGGGACTACAGGCGCCCGCCACGGCGCCCGGCTTTTTTTTTTGTATTTTTAGTAGAGACGGGGTTTCACCGTGGTCTTGATCTCCTGACCTTGTGATCCGCCCGCCTCGGCCTCCCAAAGTGCTGGGATTACAGGCGTGAGCCACCGCGCCCGTCTCCTCTAGGTTTTCTAGGTTGTTAGTGTATAGTTGTTCATAATAGACTCTGGTGATCTTTTGTATTTCCATGGTATCAGTTGTAATGTGTCCTTTTTAATTTCTGATTTTGTTTGTTTGTGTCTTCTCTTTCTTGGTTAGTCTAGGAAGTGCTTTATCAAGTTTATCTTGTCAAAAGAAAAACTTTTTTGTTTCGTTGATCCTTTGTGGGTTTTTCTTTTTCTTTTTTTGCTCTGATCTTTATTATTTGTTTCTGCTAATTTTGGGTTTGGTTGGTTTTTGTTTTTCTAGTACCTCTAGGTGCACTGCTAGATTATTTATTTGAAATCATTCTACTTTTTCTGATGTAGGCATTTGTTATTATAAACTTCCATCTTAGCATTGCTTTTGCTGTATTCCATAGCTTTTGGTACGTGTTTCAATTTTCATTTGTTTTCAAGACTTTTTAAAATTTCCTCCTTAATTTCTTTCTTGACTCAGTGGTCAGTCAGGAGCATATTGTTTAATTTTTATGCATTTGTAATTTCCAAAGTTCCTCTTATTATTGATTTCTAGTTATATTCCACTGTGGTCTGAGAATAGACTTGATATGATTTTGATTTTCAAAAATTTGTTGTTGCTTGTTTTGTGTCCTAACATATGGTCTATCCTGGAGAATGTTCTATGTGCTAATGAGAAGAATGTGTATTCTGTAACTGTTGGATGAAATAGTTCTGTAACATCTGCTAGGCTTATTTGGTCTAATGTGCAGTTTCAATCCAATGTTTCTTTGTTAACTTTTTGTCTGGGTGATCCAATGCCAAGAGTGGGGTGTTGAAGTCTTCAACTGTTATTGCACTGGCTTCTGGCTTTCCCTTTAGATCTAATAGTACGTGCTCTATCTGGTGCTCTGGTGTTGGGTGCATATATGTTCAGAATTGTTATATCCTCTTGCTGAATTGATTTTTTAACATTATATAATGACCTTCTTTGTCTCTTTTTATAGTTTTTGACATAAAGTCTATTTTAACTGATACAAATAAAGCTACCCCTGCTTGCTTTTGGTGTTCATTCGTGTGGAATATCTTTTCTTTATCCCTTTGCTTTCAGTCTATATATGTGTCTTTACAAGTGACATGAGTTACATGTAGGAAATACGTAGTTTCCTTTTCATTGGGGTCTGTTACTAGAGAGTTAGTATTTTTTTAAATTAATTCAGCAATCTAATCTGTTTACATTTAATTTTATTAGTGATAGGTAAGGACTTACTCCTGTCATTTTGTTGTTTTGCAGTTGTTTTGTATAGTCTTTGTTTCCTTCTTCCTATCTTGTTTTTTATCATTGAGGTTTAGTGTGTTTTTTTAGTGATAAGTCTTGATTCTTTTCTCTTTCTCCCTTGTGTATCTGCTGTACCAGTATGTTTTATACTTTTGTGAGTTTTTAAGAGAGTGTTTATCATCTTTTCACTTCCAGATGTAGGATTTCCTTGAGCATTTCTTGTAAGGCCAGTCTAGTAGTGATGAATTCCTTTAAGTTTTTGCTTGTCTGGGAAAGACTTTATGTCTCCCTCATTTCTGAAGGATAGCTTTCTGAAGGATAGTATAATAATCTTGCCTGCCAATTTTATTCTGCCATCACTTTGAATATTACATCCCCTTTTCTTCTGGTCTGTCAGGTTTTTGTGGAGAATTTTCTGCTAGTATAATGAAGATTCCTTTTTATGTGACTTGATGCTTTTATCTTGCTGCTTTTATAATTTTATCTTTGTGTTTGATTTTTGACAATTTGACTACAGTGTGCCTGGGGAATAATTTTTTTTGGTTGAATCTATTTGGGGACCTTTAAAGTTCCTGGACTTGGATTTCCATATGTCTTCCCAGACTTTTGAAGTTTTTCGCTATTATTTAAGTAGGATTTCTATACCTCTTCACTTATCCGTCTTCTCCTTCTATAATTCTCATTATATGAAATTCATTTGCTTAATAGTGTCCCATAAGTCTTGTAGACTTTTCTTCCTTCTTCTCTTTTTCCTTCTTATTTCTTTCTCCCCTCTTGACTGGGCAGTTTTAAGTGACCTGTCTTCATATTTAGAGATTGTTTCTTCTGCTTGATCAAGTCTGCTGTTGAAGCTCTCTATTGTATTTTAAATGCAATTCATTGAATTCTTCAGCTTCAGGATTTGTTTTGTACTTTCTCATGATTTCTTTTTGTTGAATTTCTTGTTTAGACCATGAATTCCAGATTTTGTTGAACTGTCTATATGTATTTTCTTGTGTCTCATTGAATTTCCTTAAGATCCTTTGGAATTTTTCTTTTTGGCAATTCACTGATTTTCTCTTTGTTGGAGTCTTCTATTCCTAGAAAGTTATTATGTTCCTTTGGTGGTGTCCTATTTCCTTGCTTTTTGATGTTTCCTGTGTCCCTGCATTGATATCTGTACATGTGGTAGAAGAATTGCCTTTTCCAGATTTTCTAGCATGGTTTTTGTAGAGAGAGACTTTTACCTGCAGTTGGGTTTTAGTGTGCTGTTTAGGAAGGGTGTAGTGACTGTCTCTGGTTAGGTGCAGTGGTATAGTCTCCATGAACCGTTTTCAGCTGTGTACAGTGTTGGCCTCAGTGGCCCAGGCTATAGAAGTTTGTTACAATGGTGGTGACAGTGTAAGTTGTTAATGTCCTTGGTATCAAGGACTTTTGGGGTCATCCTAGTCTCATTTTGCCTGCAATGGGGACACTTAGCTGAGGGGAATCCCTTTGATGTCAGCTCTGACATGGCCTACAAGCAGCTGCCCTGGTGCTGGGTTCCAGGTGTAGGTGCTTGTAATGGTTGCGGGGCTGGGTCGCAACCCCTGTTGTGGCATGTGGGTCTTGGGGTACAGGTTTGCTTTCTACGGCAGGGTTAGATGGAGGTGGCCCTCAGAGCCAGGATCTGTGACTCTGAGGCACCCTCTAGCAGCTTGGGCCCAGGGGACCAGATTGTAACTGTGACTCCACCCCAGGGGGCGGGGCAGGGCACAGCACTGGCCGAATTCTGAGGAAGAAGGGGTGCTCTAGGGGCTTGGGCCTAGGGAGCAGGGTGTGGCTGCAGTTCTGGAACCTGAGCCAACAGGGCTCAGTGGCAGCTCAGGTCCCAGGGGATGTGACACTGTGTAACGATGACTCAAGACCCTGGGATGGTGGGGCTTGTGAGTTTCCAGACTCTGTAAGGCCATGTGTGGCGGGAGAACGTACCCCAGAATGACAGAGCACACTTGTCATTGGGGCCCTGAGGAGGGTGGGAAGCAGTGTATCCATGATTCCACTCTGCAGGGGAGAGGTGTCTCAGCAGCTCAGACTGGGGTGGGGGCTAGTTCAGCTCCAGGGAAACAGGCAATTGAGTTGTTTGGCCTGTAAGGTGGGATGTCTGGGTTCAGCTACTTCTGTTTCTCTGGGATGTAGGGCCCCTCCTCAGCTCAGCCCTGGGGTGTGCAGCTGCTCCGCTCAGCCAGGGCTCGGATTCCCCTTGGGATGGTTTGTCGCTTCCGCTTGGGCCTGAGGGACGGGACTGTCCTGGGTGGCCCAGGCATCATTTTCCTGGATGCAGAGTGCTTCTTCAACTTGGGTTCCAGGAGGTACAACTGCTCTGAGCAGCCAAGGTATTGTTTTCCCCGGAGGCAGGTTATGGCTTTAGCTCCAGCCTGAGGGGGCGAGAGCGGGTAGTGGAGTGGTTGCACCTTTGCTTGGCCCCACAGAGACGGTGTAACAGCTGCCTGCAGCTTGGCTGGGGGATGTGGGGCCACGGGGTGGGGTGGTTGGGCAGCGGGTTAGCCTCAGGGGTGAAGGGGAGCTGGGGGCTGCTCCCACAGGAACAAGACACTCCATGGTAGTTCCAGCTCCAGGAGGGCACCGCGAGGGCCATGGGGGCAGGCAGGCACAGTGTCGATTCTTTCTCTGGCGGGAGCACCGCGGTGTGACCTCCAGGCAGCTCACTCCACCCTGGGCTTCGTGCCTGTGAGGACTGCAGGGTACCCCAAGGGTGAGGGTGGTGGGTGTCCACGGTGTTGGTGGGGGCTGCTGGGGTCCTCTTGATTACCTCCTCACTGAAGGGAGATATTTTCCTGGCTTCTAGCTGATCCTGGTTAGGAAATGGGGTGGCAGGGTCCCGGCATTTCCTTATGTTCTTTTTGTGACTATCATGAATTTCTGGGCTCGCCAGGGTTTCCATCACTCCTCCAATGCATGTTAGCACTCTCCCTCAGTTGTTTCTCTGAACATGTAGCTGTGTATTCATGTTCTGGCGGTCTCTGTGAGGGGTGAGTGCTGGCACTTCTAGTTGGCCATCTGGTGACGTTACCCATAACATGTGGTTGTGTGTTCATTGTTCTGGCGGTCTCTGTGCGGGGTGAGTGCTGGCACTTCTAGTCGGCTGTCTGGATGATGTTACCCAGATCGGGGAGTTTCCATTGTCCTATCTTCCCATTTACTGATTTATTTATTTTTCGTTTTTGCCTCTGTCCCCTCCATTCGGTCTTCACCAAGATTTTAATTTCAGTTATTTTACTTTTTCCGTTTTAGTTTTTCCATTTTGGTTTTCTTTATATGTTGTTTTTTTCTCATTGGTTTCCAGCATAGTTGCTCACTAAAGAAATTTTATGACGGCCGATTTAAAACCACCATAAATAATGTCGGATAATGTGAACATCTGTGTCATCTCCGCTGGTGTCGGGCAGTTTTTTCATTTAAGTTGCCTCATGTGTCTTTAAACTCAAAGTTCAGCCATGACTATTGTAGATGTTCTCAGTCTCAAGTAATGAGGTGTTTCATGATTAGACCTGAGCTCTGTTATTCTCCTGCCTATGTTATGAGCAGAGTTTTGGTGCATATCAGCCATTCACATCCTTTTCATCTGTGTTCCCCTCAAAGGCTGTCACCCTGCTGCTGTGTTTTCCTTAGGATGATGTCCTCATGAGGTTGTTCCATTTGGGTTGTGCCCTTGACAGCATTTGTCTCATGGCTAAAGTGGCCTGTTTTATTTTACCCTTTGAGGGGGCTCACATAGCTGTCTCTTCACCTTGACTAGTGATTTGATTTGTCCAGAAATTTCCTTATCATTTGTATACCGTGTATCCCAACAGCCTTAGCCACATAAAATAAATCCTTTCCATTCATTTAGCACATATTTACTGAGCCCTTACTGTAAGGTGGTGAACAACACAGCCAATGTTCTGCTTTCATGAAGCTTTCAGCCTAAGGAAGAACATTTATTCCTATTTCATAGAATAATTATTATTGAGAGAACTAAAATAGGTTAATGGGCTTGACAGTGAGTGGGTGATAAGAGACGGCCTCTCTGAGGAGAGAATATGTAAGCTGAAATTTTACTCTTTTTTGGAATTTCCATTTCTGTTTATATTACACATCTGTTCTTGCATATTTTCTACTTTGCCATTAGAATTTGTTATATATTGAATAGTATTCTCCCCCCACCCCCCATTTATATGTTGAGGTTCTAACCCTCAGTCTCTCAGATTGTTAATGTATTTAGAGATAGAGCCTTTTCATTAAAGTAAAATTGGGCCATTAGGGTGGACCCTAGTCCAGTCAGACTGGTGTCTTTATAAGAAGAGAAGATGAAGACACATGGAGAAACCCCAGGGGCCTGTGTGCACAGAGGGACGGCCACATGGAGAGGCAGCAAGAGGGTGGCATCTGCAAGCCAAGGAGGGAGGTCTCAGAGGAAAGCAGGCCTTCTGAGAGCTTGATCTCAGATTTCCAGCCTCTAGAGACTGTGAGAAAATAAATTCCTGTTGTTAAGCCACCCAGTTTGTGGTATTTTGTTATGGCAGGCTGGGCAAACTAAGAGCCATTAACATATTAATCACAGTTATTTTAACTTCCCTATCTGATACTTCTAAAATCCGACATCTCTGCAGCTGGTTCGGATGCTTGGCTTGTCTCGTCAGACTGTGATTTTTCTTTCCTTTTAAAATGCCTTGCAATTTTTGGTTGAAAGCTGGACATGATTTATTGGGTAACGGGAACTGAGGAAAATAGGCCTTTAGCGTGAGGTGTTTTGGTAGTCTGACTAGGAGTTGGGCTGTGTTTACTGTAGGGGACAGAGGTTTTATACTCTTCTAGCATCCTTGTTTATGCTCTCCTGTTCCCTTTGGGTTTCCCTCAAATTCCTCCTTAGATAGAATTGGTGTCTTTCAGCTCTCTCAGCTGTAATCCCCTGTTTTAAAAATCCCTGTTACGTGTTGTTATGCTCTCTCATCTCTGTTGGTATGATTCAAAGTGTGTGTGGGGAGGAGAAGTATTTATCATCTCAGTCTTTTAGTGGGCCTGTCTCTGGACTTTGATCTTCAAAAGTGTTTCTTAACCCCCTCCCCTGCTTAGGTAAGTCAGGGATGGCAGAGAGGCCTGGAGTGGGAGAAAAGCCCTCCCCTTTAGGTGAGATAAGGCTCTGGTGAGGCCTTTCCCTGGAAACAGGGTGTATTCGTAATGGCTGCTCTGCCTTTCCCCCTGCCAGAGCCATGAGGGAACTTTCTTGGCACTTTACTTTGAGAACCTCATGGGATTCCTAGAGACGAAATCCACAGAAATATGGGGGCCCTTTAAGGTTGTGACCCCCAGGAGTTCCTGATTCTCATGGTTGTCTACCCTCAGCTTCCAACAATTTGTCATTTAAATGTTCCCACCAGTATGGCTACAGCAGCTTTCCCTCCAGGGAAGCAGATCTTGCTGTGACTCTCCGGGTTTCATGGTGGCATGATTTCATGATAATTCTGTGGCTTAATTTTTTGATGGGTCCAAGAAAAGTCATTGATTTATTTGTTCTGCTTTTCTTAGTGTAAGGATGGAAGTGCTGATTTCTAAACTCTGTGCGTTGTTGACAAAAAGTGTCAAACTCTGTAAAATATTTGCAGGGATTTATTCTGAGCTAATTATGAGTGACTATGGCCTGTGACACAGCCCTCTGGAGGTCCTGAGAACATTCAGCTCAAGCTGAGAACAAACAGCTTGGTTTTAGGTGTTTTAGGAAGGCCTGAGACATCAATCAAATATGTTTAAGACTTACATTGGTTTAGTTTAGAAAGGTGGACAACCCAAAGTGGGGGCTTTCAAGCGATAGGTAAAGTTAAACATTTTCTGGGTGACAATTGGTTGAGGTTGTCTGAAGACCTAGGATCAACAGAAAGGAATGTTCAGGTTAAAGATAAAGGATTGCGGAGACCAGGTTTTATTGTGCAGAGGAAGCCCTTAGGTAGCAGACTTCAGAGAGAGCAGGTTGTAAATTGTTTTTCATCAGACCTAAAAGGGTACCTGGCTCTTAGTTGATTATCTCCTGGATCTGCAAAGAAATGAAGGAAAACAAAGTGGGAAGGGGATTCTCTGTAGAATGTGGATTTTTCCCACAAAAGACTTTGCAGGGCAGTTTCTGGGCATGGCAAGGAAATATATTTTGGGGTTAAATATTTTGTCCTTGTCTCATAATGTTATGCCAGAGTCAGACTGAAAAGTAAGTCACAATATACAGGGTCAAATAAAACTCATCTGCTGAGAATCCATGGTTGGTAGGGCATGACTCCCCACACCCCTTAGGTAGGAATCTGGGCAAGATTAAAAAAATCAGAGCTTAGTCCTCAGCATGTGGGAGTTGGAATTGCTGCGCTGAGTGAGATTTGAAAGGAGCAAGACATGTGAAGATTGGGGCAGGAACATTCTGGTTAAGAAAATGGAGAGCAGCCTGGCGCTCCTGGGGCCTGGTGCAGATGGGTGAGTGATGTGAGGGGAGCACTGGGAAGCAGCAGGGCTGGATCTGGCGGGGCTGCGTCAGCCCGGACGAGGACTTGGGGCTCCATCCTGAGTGCAGTGAGGATCTGTGGGAGAGCAGGGAAGGTATATATTCGGATTTCTGTTTAAAAAGTTTAAAATACAAAAATTAGCTGGGTGTGGTGGCACATGCCTGTAGTCCCAGCTACTCGGGAGGCTGAGGCAAGAGAATCACTTGAACCTGGGAGGTGGAGGTTGCAGTTAGCTGAGATCGTGCCACTGCACTCCAGCCTGGGCAACAGAACCAGACTCTGTCTCAAACAGACAAACAGTTGAATTCTGGCTGCAGCGTGGCAGATGGATAGGGGTAGGAAGGGCAAGAATGCAAGATTAAATAAGCAAACCACCGAGAAGACTATTACAGTAGTCTGGGGGAAGCAGAATAGCTTAGACTAGGGTGGTGGTTATGGGCTTAGGGTGTGTTGGGAGGTAGAGTTGATAAGACGTGATGTGAGAGGAGAAGAGACAAATCAATAACAATACCTGCATCTTTGGGTGGGTAAATGGTAATGTTGTTTACTGAGATGGGGAAGATGAGGAAGGAACACAGAGATTCAGGAGTTGGGGGTTGGCCTTGTGAAACCTGAGTTGGCAGTAAATTCTCAAGGGGAGTTGTCCAAGGAGGTTTTTGTGGATATGAAGTCTGGAATTCCAGGGAAAGACCGGGGTTGGGGAAATGGTTTTGAGGGTCCCTGGTAGATATATGGGATTCGAAGTCACGGAGTAGACGAAGTCACCTAAGGAGAGTAGGAAGATAAGGAAGCCTAGGACAGAGCCCTGGGCTAGCATCTAAAGGAGAAGTAGAAGGAGGAAATGGCGAAGAATGAGTTCTGTGGAAGCCAAGAAAGGCCAGAGGAGCCAAGTGAGATGAAAGCTGAACAGTGGCAACATGGAAGACGTTGGTGACCTTGAGAGAAGCTGTCTCAGGAGGGAGCAGATGGTAGCATGACTGAAGGGTGAAGGTGAGGTGGGGCGGTAGCAACCACAGACTACTCTTGGAATATTTCTGGGAAGGGAGTCAAAAACTGGGGAGAACTGGAGGAGAGTTTGGGGTCAAGGAAGTTTTTTTTTTTTTTTTTTTACCTTCTTGTTCTTTGAAGCTTGGAGGAAAAGGCTTGTGTTGCTGCCGGATGACTCCATGTTCCTAGGTGCCCAGGGAGCCTGGGGCATTGCTGAAGATGTGGCTGACATGCTCTGGAATCCATACGTGCTTTGGAGGTGGCCAGGGAGCCCATAGGAGGAGAGAATGCTCAGTGTGTGCTCAGTGTGTGCCCTGAGAGCTTTGCCACGGTCAGGAAGCATCTGACATGGAACGAGTTTGATTGTATTTGACACATGCTGGTACTGCAGCCTGGGTGACAGAGCGAGACTCTGTCTCAAAAAATAAAACAAAAAGAAAAAATAAAATTTTATTCTAACCGGAATCATTACCTTCCCCCTAGACCCTGATGCAGAGGTGTGCCTTCATGTACTGAGGCTTGTCCAGTCCGTGGTTCTGGAACCTGAAGTCTTCTCCAAGTCGGCCTCTGAGTTCCGGAGCTCCCTGCCCCTGCAACGCATCCTGGCAATGTCCAAGAGCCGCAACCCCCGCCTGCAAACCGCAGCCCAGGAGCTCCTGGAAGATCTCCGCACTCTGCAGCATAATGTGTAGGTGTGCTCGGCCACCAGGGTTCTGGTGAAAATGCCGGTGTCCCTTCTCCTCCCCAGATCCCTCATTTGATACTGCAAAACTGTCACCACGTGTCATGTGTTAGAGTTGGCAAAATGTGATTGACTAGAGATGGACCTGAATTGATAAGTATTCCACATAACTTGCCTTGGCAGTGAGAGTACTTGGAGGTGGTTGGTTAAGCTTGCCAAGGAAGAGGCCATGAAAGAACCTGTCCTTCCAGAAAAGTGGTCCATGTCTGTGCTGGCTGGAAGAGGGCTTGCTTAGGGCAGTTTCTTGCTGCTCAAAAGACCATGACCGATAGGTTCACCTATAAAACAGGGAAATTAAATAACCATCTACCCCATTGGTCAGCATTTTCCTGAGATACATTTCTTTGGAAAGCATTTCATTCTGTCTCTAGTAATTGTAATCAATCACCCCAAAATGCAAGTTTACTTTTATAACCTTTTGGTGAACCTGCTATTTCGGATGACACTGGACATTTTAGTTCTATATTCTTTGTGCCTGTTTTATTTTTGAATAAAGAAAGTCAGAAGAGTTATATTACAACCCCTGCTGTCTAAAATCTAAACTTGATACTAGAAAGTTGATCTTTGCATGTTACTATGTTATTCTTGGTTGGTGGAAAAAAAACTCTCCTTAAACTGTTCCGGGTCCTTTGGCTATAAACTTAGAAGTCGTATTTTTCTTATACAGATACTGTAAAAACAACTTGTATAATAGATTGGAACACATGCAGTTAGTTGAGATTCCGTAAATGAAATGATAGTTCCAGCTCCATTTTTGTGCATGGGTGTGCCTGTATGCCAGGGTCCTGTCATATCTGTTTTATCTACCTACTGGTTGCCATCCAGCTTGTTTTCTAGGCCATTGGCAGAGAACAAGGGAGAATACACTTCATTTCTCATGGATACCATGATTGGTGAGAGTTGCCGTTTGTATTAGTCTGTTTCACACTGCTATAAAGAAATGCCTGAGACTTGGTAATTTTTACAGGAATGAGGTTTAATTGGCTCACAGTTCACTGTGGCTGGGGAGGTCTCAGGAAACTTACAATCATGGTTGAAGGTGAAGCAAGGCACCTTCTTCTCAAGGTGGCAGGAAGGAGAATGAATGCAGGAGAACCTACCGAATATTTATAAAACCATCAGCTCTCTTGAGAACTCACTATCTTGAGAACAGCATGGGGGAAACCGCCCCCATAATCCAGTCACCTCCACCTGGTCTCTCCCTCGACACATGGGAGTTACGGGGATTGTAATTCAGGCTGTGATATGGGTGGGACACAAAGCCTCACCACGTCACCATTTAAATCAATCCTTAGAGTTACGTTAGTGAACACATTCCCTCTTTTTCCTGGGCCGCTTCCTTCGGTGTGATGCTGAAGGGCTGCTGGGCTCTGGGCATGCTGTAAGAGCAAAACAAATGCAGGTGCACTCCGCCAGTGGCAGCCCCATCTACAAGAATAAGCTGTTTTGTTGCATATGGCATTTAGAATAACTTCATTTTTCTTTTAAGTAGATTTTTATAGGCAGTGTGCAATTTAAGGCTGAGGCTGAGTGAAGAAGTGTAGAGGAAGGCACAGTTGCTTGGATTTCACGAGCCAGCATATTGTGGAACTAGCTCATCTGAGCCAGAGGAATGTTGCAAAAGGCAATTTAAATGGAGGCAGAAATCGATCCATCTGTGCTGTGTGCTTCTGTAGGTCCTGATTATTGGTGAATAAAATTGAGAATGTTGTGTTTCTATGCTTAATAGCATGGTACTATCTTCTTTTTGATTGCTGTTTATTTAATGAGGTAATGAGGGTTGCTGCCTCTAGAACTACAGGACCTTTTCCTGCCAAAGATGGGGTCACCGGTGTATAGAGAGGAGTGAGCGTTGGCCAGACTCTTGGATTTTGTGTAGTTTAGCTAATTAGTGGATGGATGTGATTAAGAAGGATCATTTATTTTCTCCTGATTTTGAGGTGCTAAGAATAGCAAGAGTTCTTATGAAAACTCTTTCAGGAAGAAACATATGACAAATCCATATTTTGAATGTATATCCCAGGAAAAGTACATAAGGCCAGTTTTAAGGAGTGAGCTGCCTCCTGCTCTTCATACGAAGGTCAACAGGAATACATAGGTTCTTTAATTTTTCTACAACTAGTGATCTAAAGAAAACGTCAGTTTTTGAAAAGGTATTCATAAAAGCATGTACTTTGCAGATCTTGTGAATTTTAAAATCAAAGTAAAATAGTGCATATATTTTGAAATGTTTGTTTGTTTTAGACGGAGTTTCCCTCTTATTACCCAGGCTGGAAGTGCAATGGCATGATCTTGGCTCACTGCAACCTCCGCCTCCTGGGTTCAAGCGATTCTCCTGCCTTAGCCTCCTGAGTCACTGGGATTATAGGCACCTGCCACCACGCCCAGCTAATCTGTGTTACTTTTAGTAGAAACGGGGTTTCACCACTTTGGCCAAGCTGGTCTTGAACTCCTGACCTCAGGTGATCCACCCACCTCGGCCTCCCAAAGTGCTGGATTACAGGCATGAGCCACGGCGCCTGGCCTATATTTTTATTTTTTGAGACAAGAGTCTTGCTTTGTCGCCCAGGCTGGAGTACAGTGGTGCCATCTCGGCTCACTGCAGCCTCTGCCTCCTCGTTCAAGTGATTCTCCTGCCTCAGCCTCCTGAGTAGCTGGGATTACAGGCTTGCACCACCATGCCTGGCTAATTTTTGTACTTTCAGTAGAGATGTGTTTTTACCATGTTGTCCAGCCTGGTCTAAATTCCAGATCTCAAGTGATCCTCCTGCCTCGGTCTCCCAAAGTGCTGGGATTACAGGCATGAGCCACCGTGCCTAACCTTGAAATGTAATTTTAACAGAATTCCTCTTACATTTATTAAGTTAAGGAACTATTTTTCTCCTTGGCACTGTCAGTTTGTATGTAAAGATGTGAAACCTGGCAGGCCAGACGTCAGACTTGACTCCCCCCTTCCTCACCCCTTCCCCCACACGGCTCCGAGCAGGCCTCTTGCTGTCTGGCAGCTCATTAACCATCAGTGCTGCTTTCTCTTCAGTCTGAAAAGAGCAAACGCTTGTTCTGACAGAGCAATATGGAGACTTTGTGTGGCTTTGGAGACCTGTGCCTCCTCATGGCATAACTTGGGGTAAGCCTCATGCCACAGAGTGCTTCTAGCTCCATACAGTTATATCGCCTGTGCCATTCACTCATTCCAGAGGGTTTTAAAGTTACAGTACCAGGCATAGGATCACAGGTCTGGAGCCTGAAGAAAATTAGAACAAGGCTGGAAGTCAGGCCGTGGTCAAGGAAGTGTTGACGAAAAGAGTCAGACTCTGTAAAATATTTGAAGAGACTTATTCTGAGCCGAATGTGAGTGACCAGTGGCCTGTGACACAGCCCCAGGAAGTTCTGGAAACGTGTCCAAGGTGGACGGGCCACAGTTTGGTTTTATGCATTGTAGGAAGACCTAAAACATCAATCAATAGATGTAAGATGTGGAATACATTTGTTTTGTCTGGAGAGGCGGGACACTTGGAGGGGGCGGGAGGGGGGAGGGGGTGGTGTTCCAGGTCACAGGCAGATTCAAAGATTTTCTAATTGACAATTGATTAAAAGAGTTAAGTTATATCAGAAGACCTGGAATCCCTAGGAGGGAGTATCTGTTGTGGGGACCAAGGTTTTTATTATGCAGATGAAGCCTTCAGATAGCAGGCTTCAGAGAGAATAGATTGGAAATGTTTCTTATCAGGCTTAAAAAGGTACCAGACTCTTAGTTAATTCTCTCCTGGATCAGAGAAGAGGAAAAGGATTCTCTACAGAATGTAAGTTTTTCCCCACAAGAGACAGCTTTGCAGGGCCATTTCAAAGTATGTCAAAGAAATATATTTTTGGGTAAAATATTTTGATTTCTTTCAGGGCCTGGTATCTGTCATGTGATGCTATACTAGAGTCAGGCTAGAATTTGGTGTCTTATTGCAACAAAAAGTCTCAAGATCTCTGTTTTAATGTTTATACCAGTCAGTTGTACCTGGATTCCAAAGGGCGGAGGGCATAATGAGGCATGTCTGACCTCCACTTCCCATCATGACGTAATGAGGCTCGTCTGACCTCCACGTCCCATCACGGCCTAAACTAGTTTTTCAGGCCAACTTTGGAATGCCCTTGGCTAAGAGGAGGGGTCCATTCGGATGGTTGAGGGACTTAGAATTGTATTTTTCGTTTACAGAGGTTTTGAATAAAGCTTGTAAATGTGCCTGCCCATTCCATTGATTTGGTTGGACCTGCCATGAGCTCTTTTGCCACACATTAATATAAATGGAAAAGGTTGATAAAAACTTTTGCAGACTTACTAATTTTCTGAGAAGTCCTGAAGTTTGCTCTGCTGTCTTCTGTGGCATAGATGCTGAGAATGCCTCAGAACTTCTCCAGCCAGTGTCGGATCCTGAGTATAGACCCTGATGTAGTGTAGGATGTGGCATCCTGTAGGGCATTGAAAGGTCTTTGGATGCTGTTTGAGTCCAGGCTCAGGTAAGAAGGGCAAGAGATAACTGGTACACCTCTGTCTTCACAAACTCTCTCTTTAAGAGCCATGGCTGCCTCTCTGCTCTGAGAACGCACACATTTAAATTTATCTCCAGATGTAGAATAAGTAATCGGAGTCTTTGAATGTACTAATTAATTAGTGCATGCTACAAAATGAAAACTGTTGTTACTGTCCTTTTTAATTTGTAATTTTAAAAGTTTTAAAATTGTTAAATATGCCTAACATAAAATTTATGTTTTAACCATTTTAAAGTGAAGAATCAGTGGCATTAAATATGTCACAGTGTTTTATAATCATTACCATTATCTATTTCTGAAACTTTTCTTCATTCCAAACAGAAACTCTGTACCCATTATATAACAACCCGTTCCCTAAACCTTTCTCCCCTGGCCCCTAGTATCTGCTCTTCTCTGTCTCCATGCATTTGACTACTCCACGCACCTCATAGAAGTGGAGTCATACGATCTGTGTTCTTTTGGGTCTGGCATATTTACTTAGCATCGTGTCCTCAAGGTTCACCCGTGTTGTAGTGTGTGTCAGAACTCATTCCCTCTTACGGCTGTATCATCCAGTGTGTGGACGCAGCACCTGTCGTTCATATATATATATCCATCTGTTGAGGGACCCTTGGCTTGTTTTCACCTTTTGACTGTTGTGAATAGTATTGCTGTGAACATTGGGGTACAGGTATCTGTTTGAATTTCTGCTTTCAATTTTTTGGGGTGTGTACTTAGGAGTGAAATTGCTGAATCACATGGTAATTCTGTGTGTAACTCTCTGAGGAACTGCCACCTGCTTTCCACAGCAGCCGCACCACTTTACATGCCCACCAGCAGCAGTGCTCGAGGGCTGCGGTTTCTTCACGTGTTCATCAACATTTGTTATTTTCTGTTTTATTGATAATTACCATTGATAATGGGTGTGAAATGCATCTTATTGAGGTTTTCATTTGCATTTCCCTGATGAATAATGTTGAGCATCTTTCCTTGTACTTATTGGCCGTTTGTATCTGTTCTTTGGAGAAAAGTCTATTCAAGGCCTTTGCCCATTTTTGAGTTGGATTGTTTGCTTTCTGTTGTTCAGTTACAGGAGCGAACGCCTTATCAGATGTGGGATTTGCAGGTGTTAACTCCCATTTTCTGGGCTTCTGCATTCTATTAATAGTGTCCTTTGATGTGCAAGCGTTCATTTTGGTTAAGTCTAGTTTATTGATTTTTTTCTTTTATTGCCTGTCTTTTGGTGTCATATCCAAGAAGTCATTATCAAATGATTTGGTCACAAGGATTTTCTCCTGTGTTTTCTTCTTCATTTTGTCGCTTTATCTCTTCATTTTAGATCTTTGATCCATTTTGAGTCAATTTTTATATACCATTAAGCTAAGGGTCTAGCATCATTCTTTTACATGTGGGTATTTCAGTTTTCCCACCACCACTTGCTGAATTTTATAATTATTATTTGAAAATGTTATTACAAATGTGATTTTCAAAACTCAAACACTTATGAATACTATGCCCATATGCTCGCCATATTTTTAAATTACTTGGTTTCATGAGTAGCCTTTTTTTTTTTTTTTTTTTGAGATAGGATCTCATTCTGTCACCAAGGCTGGAGTGCAGTGGAGTGATCTCAGCTCAGTGCAGCCTCTGCCTCCGGATCAGCTGAGACTCTAGGTGTGTGCCACAATACCTGGCTAATTTTCTGTATTTTTGGGGGGAGATGGGGTTTCACCATGTTGTCCAGGCTGTTCTCTAACTCTTAAACTCAAGTGACCCACCTGCCTCAGCTCCCCAAAGTGCTGGGATTACGGACATGAACTACTGCACTGGGCCATGAATAGCCTTTATTATAGGATTTTATATTGTTCCAGTGGAGCTCCCTAAGTTGCTGCTTTTCCCACCATAAATGTGCGTTTAATGCTCTTAGATCATACTCAGCACAAAATGACTGTTAGCTGGAAAAAATGACTCCCACTCACATGGTCTTTTTTAATCAAAGTCATACTTGCAGCCCAGCTTTTCAGAGTAAATTGTATTATGCAAAATATTACTGTTTCGATGTCTGAGAGCAGTGCAGGCTTTGGGAGGAAGTGCAGAGGCCCTGTAAGTGTGGGCTTGGTGTATGTTTGAAGGGCAGCAGAGAGTGCTCGGGTGCAGGTTGGGAGACCTCTCGCCTTGCTCTGTGCAGTGGCTATGGGGCCTGGGGCAGGAGCAGCCTGATTCACACTTAAAAATGTAAAACAAACAAACAAACAAAAAGTGGAATCTGCTCTTAAGATTGTCCGATGACCACACTGTCAGCCTCTAGTCATTGCTACCCTCCTGACCCCAGCACCTCAAATGGCAAAAGTCCTCGAGACTGCTGAAGTGAGTGTGTTGCCAAACGTGCCTCCCCAGGGTAAAGCTTTCACCCTTTCCACAGACTCCAGCCACACCCAGATCTGAGGCCCAAGTGTGCACGTTCTCACTGGACACTGTGCCCAGCTGCCACACACACACTTGGTCCTGCATAGCATGGGCTGACGTGAAGGTGATAGGTCCCTGCTGGAGTGGGGCCTGCCACCTGCCCACCAGAGAGGACAGCATCTCCTCTGCCATCCCATGCCTTCATGTTCAGTCACTGGCACCAGCAGCCTTTCTTCTGGCCATGACTCGTATCTACTCTCTTTTTGGATCATAAGCCCTTCTTAGCTGTTATAGGGTCATGGGCCACTCTGAGAATCTGAGAAACCTTCTCTATACAAAAATATATGGACATGCTTATCTGATGTTTCATCTGCAATTTCTGGGGGTTTGTGGGATTCCCCTCAGGATCATTTACTTTCTGATAAGGAGCCCTTTGCCCTGGGCTTGTGGAATTTGTGTGGCCTAGTGTAGTACCAGGCACATAACCGGGCACTTGAACATTGAAAGCATTTAATGATGTCTACAACACTTAAGGTATCCCACATTAACGGCAGTCCCATAGCTAAAAACAAAGCATTGGCTTCCTAGTGGCAGTTCAGAACCTCTGCCTGATTTCCTTCAGCTCAGTCAGTCCTCACAGCCATCCCGTGAGGTCGGCATCACCAGCCACACTCTGCAGGTGAGGACACCAGACTCGAGTGACAGGATGCGGTTAGATCTGTGCCTCTTGGTGTCACCTCCCTTTCCCTGGGCCCGTAACCTTATCTAGGGTCCTTTGCCTCCAGGCCAGTGTCTGTCCTGCACCTGGGCATTTGCACTTCTGGCGATGAGCTGCTTCATCCCCTGGCAGAGGGTCTGCAGCCACTCTGGCCAATGTGCTGCTCTGCAGCCACTCTGGTCAATGTGCCATCAGCAGGGTCTGCAGCCACTCTGGTCAATGTGCCATCAGCAGGGTCTGCAGCCACTCTGGTCAGTGTGCCATCAGCAGGCCCATGGGGTCAAGAGGGAGGGAACAGAATGGGGAGTAGATGGTGTGGTGGGGGGCAGTAACCCTTGCTCCCCACCAGGCTGGTGTTGAGACAAGATGTGCTGATACGTGACAGGTTCTTGTGACTGCCTGATCACACAGTAACATTTAGAAAGAAGAGGGAGAGTTGGCCAGACACGGTGGCTCACACCTGTCATCCCAGCACTTTGGGAGGCTGATGCGGGTGAATCACTTGAGGCCAGGAGTCTAAGACCAGCCTGGCCAACAAGGGGAAACCCCATCTCTACTAAAAATGCAAAAATTAGGTGGGCACGGTGGCACATGCCTGTTGTCCCAGCTACTCAGGAGGCAGAGGCAGGAGAATCGCTTGCACTGTGGAGGCAGAGGTGGCAGTGAGCTGAGATTGCACGACTGAACTTCAGCCTGGGCAACAGAGCAAGACTTCATCTCAAAAAAAAAAAAAAAAAAGAATAGGGAGAGACAGAGATTAATTATCAGTGTCAAAAGCCTTGATTTTTAAAAGGTTCTGTTCAGTATCTACAGCAGTTTATGAAATTATCATTCCTGTCTCCATGAACTGCATGCTCAGGGATCACTACAACCTGTCTTACCTTGCTTAGAATCATTGAGTAGTCCTCTCTTTCAGTCTTTCTTTTAGATTCCACAGAGCTGAGACAAACTAGGGCAGGAGCAGGACAAATTCTCCTCCCTGCTCTAGGCCAGAAAGCCAGCACAGGACATCACTAGGCTTAGAGTTAACAGGACCTCTCCCTTCGAGATGTCCCCTGCTCTGGGCAGGTAGGCGGTTGCAGCCCAGGGCTGACATGACCAAGCCAGAGCGGGCAGAGAGAGGGGTGGGTAAAAGCAAACCTGGCAGTAGCAGGTGCTTCTGCTCTGTTCTTTTCTTTTTTGTTTTTTTTTTTAATCCAAATACTGATAGAAGAGAAATAAAGGGGCATCTGAAACTTAGACAAGATTAAGATTACTTAAGGACAGAGTGGAGTGAGCATACAATTCACAAAGTGTGCATTTTTCCTGGGAGCTGAAGCTCACCCCTTAGGCATCAGAGCTGTTTTTTGAAAGAACCATTTTAATGGAAATTCTTAAAAAATATATCGCATGCTTGCTTTTTATACACTGTACTTGGAACATTTTCCTCTTCTTGATGAATCAGTGTCCTTCCCTCCACCACCCTCAGCCAGGGAAGTAAGTTTTCCAGAAACTTAGTACTACGCTTTGGCATTTGAGCACACTTCCTTCAATTATGAGAGTAGAAGGCTGTTTTCTCACGTTTGGATGAAGTTTCTTACCTCTGTGTACCTAAGGTTCTGTGAAACTGGTTGTAAAGGGGCTGGGAGTGCATGTGTTGGCTTAGGTACCTGTTCCTTTGAGGTAGTTTTGGTTTGGTCCTGAGCCCAGGACGAGGAGGCAGCACCTGAATGTCCCATGAGCTGTTCTGCTGCTTGGAGCAGCGGCCTGTGTGTGTGGCGTGTTGGGGTATGTGTGCTGTATTTGGGGGCATGTGGGGTGCTATGTTGAGGGTGGCAATCGGCAGACTGGGGCCTTTCTGTTCTCTCATCAGGTTGTGAACCCAAAAGTTTCTGAGACTTGCCTCAATCAATTGAGAAAGTTAATTTTGCCAAGGTTAAGGATGAACCCGTGACACAGCCCTGGGAGGTCCTGATGACATGCGTCCAAGGTGGTTGGGCCACATCTTGCTTTTATACATTTTAGAGAGAGATGAGTCATCAGTCAATATGTGTAAGATGGGCATGGGTTCAGTCCAGAAAGATGGGATGACTGGAAGCTGGGAGGAGTGGAAGGGCATTCCAGATCACAGGTAAACAAGAGGCAGAAGGTTGCATTCTTTTGGGTCTTTGATCAGCCTTTCACTGAATATACAATTTACATGTGAGAGGCAGGTAGAGGAATAGTCACTTATGCCTAAGTCTGGCTCAGTGAATCTGCACTTTTTTTTTTTTTTTTTTTGAGATGGAATTTTATACTCTTGTTGCCCAGGCTGGAGTGCAGTGGCGCAATCTCGGCTCACTGCAACTTCTGCCTCCTGGGTTCAAGTGATTCTCCTGCCTCAGCCTCCCGAGTAGTTGGGATTACAGGCATGCACCACCATGCCCGGCTAATTCTAAAAATATTTTTAGTAGACACAGGTTTCACCATGTTAGCCAAGCTGGTCTCGAACTCCTGACCTCAGGTGATCCACCCACCTCAGCTTCCCAAAGTGCCGGGATTACAGGTGTGAACAACTGTGCCAGGCCAAATCTGCATTTTTATACATAAACAGTAGGGCAGAGGAAGCCATCAGGTATGCATTTGTCTCAGGTGACCAGAGGGATGACTTTGAGTTCTGTCCTTTGTCCTGCACCTGTGAAGATAACTTACCAGTTGACATTGCCAGGGTGAAGGTCAGCAGAGCTGTTGTAGGGTATAGATCTTGAGGCAAATTGTGAAGGAGGTATGTAGCTTTTTTTTTTTTTATCTTTGTAGCTATCTCATTTAGGAATAAAATGGGAGGCCTGACGCAGTTCCCAGTGACGACTAAAAGAGTCAGACTCTCTAAAATATTTGAAGAGATTTATTCTGAGCCAAATATGAGTGACCAGTGGCCCGTGACACAACCCCAGGAGGCTCTGAGATCGTGTATCCAAGGTGGATGGGGTACAGCTTGTACATTTTAGGGAGACATGGGACATCAATCAAATACATGTAAATGTACTTTGGTTCTGTCTGGAAAAGCGGGACAACTGGAAGGTGGGGGCTTCCAGGTCTTAGGTAGATTCAAAGCTTTTCTGATTGGCAGTTGGTTGAAAGAGTTAAGTTATTGTCTAAAGACTTAGGAATGTCTGGGTTAAGATAAGGGTTTGTGGAGACCATAGGTGAAGCCTCCAGGTAGCAGGCTTCCAAGACAATAGATTGTAAATGTTTCTTATCAGACTTAAAGACCCTGTTCTATCAGTAATTCCAAAAGGGAAGAGGGTGTAATGAGTCGTGCCTGACTTCCCTTCTCATCATGGCCTGAACAAGTTTTTCAGGTTAGCTTTGGAAAGCCCTTGCTGAGAGGAGGGGTCCGTTCTGGTCAGGGGACTGAGAATTTTATTTTTGGTTTACACCAGCTTGACTTTTCCCTTTGGCTTAGTGATTTTGGGGTCCCGAGATTTATTTTTCTTTCACAGAGTCTTCCTGGTCTTCAAGAAGGTGTCTTGAGAGCCCTTCCTTGTGCCACCTTCTCCTTGGGGACCCCTGCCCCTGTGGCTGCGGTTTACCCTGGGTGGAAAAGGCACCCATGCCCAGGCTGGCTAGAGCCCCTGCCAGTCAGCTGGCTGGGCCCCAGTATTCCTTGGGTGTGCTTTCACTACCTGTCCAAGTCACCCACCAGGGCCCCAGACTCCCCTAGCACGTCTCCTGGGCTGTGTCCTTCCCTGGAGGCTGCTGAGCTGCCCTGGACTTTCCCCACAGTCACACCATGGTGGGATCCACCCACAACCCCTGCCCTGACCCACAGACACTTATTGCCTGAATCAGGTGTGGACAGAGTTCAAGTTGTTTCAGTGACGTCCCTGGCAATTCAGTGGCGATGGCCACAGATCTGTGTGTGTGTCTCTGTGTGTGTGTGTCTCTGTGTATGTGTGTCTTTGTGTGTGACTGTGCCTCTGTGTGTGCCTATCTGTATGAGTCTGCATGTATGTGTGCATAAGTCTGTGTGACTGTGTCTGTGAGTGTTGTTTCTGTATCTTGTCTGTATGTTTCTGTGTGTCTCTGTGTGCGTATCTCTCTCTGTGTCTGCGTCTCTGTGTGTGGGGACTGCCATGCCTTCTTTCCCATGCTAAACATACCTGCGTCTTGACTCTAGTCCGGCAGGCTTCCCTCGCTACACCTCTGCCTCAACCCTACGGAATCTGGCTGACACGCATACTAAGGTTTTCTAAGGAGGAGCTGGCTTTTGGCTGTGTGGGCTGGAGCTGGGGTTTAGGGGAATGTTTCTCTCCCATTTGCTCCTGGCTCTGCACCCCCGTGTGTGAGGGGGCAGGAGGGCGCTGTGACTGCATCCCTCCCATGAGCCCAGAGGATACATATTACCCTGTGGGCATTGAAGACAGGGCCAGGTTTCTAGGGCTGTATAATCTTTTTAATTGTTTTTGGCTACAGGTCAAGTGTAGATGTGTCAGGGGTCAGAGACCTCTGAGTCCTGCAGGACAAACCTGAAACTGTCTGCTTATGGGAGTTAAATGTTCATCAGATTTGCATTTCTCTCTTAAAACCCAACAACCTTGTCACTGGAAACCTGGGTGGAAGTCTGGCCCAATGCAGAAGCCACCATACTCTCCTGCCAGCTCCGGAGGCTGTCTTAGGATCCAAAGCCCCTTGTTTAATCCTGTTTTCTCCGCTGTGCTGGGAGAAAATCCCATTCCTGGGAAATTACCAGAAGAAAAGCTCCATCTTAAGGTTAAAGGAGCTAGAATCACAAGGGGAATCATTAAACCCCACTCCCAGGCCAGGGACCCAGGCTTTGGGATGAGCGATCTGGTCTTCAAGGCAAAAACGCTTGCTCACCAGCCTTCTTTCTCCTCCGCACTCTGTCCAGGTTTGGGGACACTGTCTTAGGCCCCTTTGACGTCATCAGCACAAGAGACTCAGAGCAAGGAACAAAACTGCCTGTACTCGCCAGGGCTCCTGATGCTATCGTCTCGTAGGAAACCCTGAATGAGGTCTGGGCAGGTGAAAAGCCTTCCTGTTTGTCCTCTCAATTAGTCACACTTGGTTCTGAGCCAAGCCGTCTGCTCCCGTGTTAATCCCCAGCCTGGGGGAGGGCAGGCTGCAGCAGGCAGGGTTTGCACAACCCACACTCCAGGCTGCAAGGTGGCTTCTCTTCCCTGTATTTTGTAGCCCCTGCCCTTATTCAGCACACACTTTCTTGTTTCTGAATCCTTCCAAAACATTCTGGTCTGGGCTGCACTTTGTGCTGTTTGGGAGAGGCAGCCCTCACCTCAGAGGGCAGCTGGAGACCTCCTGTGTGAGGAGGGCTTGGCCTCCTTCCCGGGGTCTCTGCTGCTCAGGCAGGGGGCTCCCTCTCCCTCTCCATGTGCTTGTGGGTGGGGCAGAGCTCCCATCCTTGCCTCATGTAGAAGAGATGGTTCCAGGCCACACAGGCCTGAGCTCATCTGCGTGGAGTGGCCTGACCACCGAGCAGAGAGCAGGAGAGGCAGAGGCAGCGCTTGTGCTTCGGGGTTTTTAGGGATTTATGAATGTGCACACCAAGAACAACAAACAAACCAAAGTTCAAGTTATTTCTCTTTATTACAAATCTCCATATAATACAGTCTCTTTCAGAGGAAGTTGATTAAACTCTATTGCACCAGCTTCTGAAGAATACATTGTACGAAATAGCAGAGCATTTCTTGTGGCTCCCAGATCTGCTACCTGCAGTGGGGCCAGGCTACCCCACAGCTCCCAGGCTCTGGGCACCATAGCTGTCTTCAGGTGCTCCAGCTCAGGACGTGGCCATTCAGAGGCGAGAATCAGCAAGCTCCTTCCAGGCTGGGGCACATCCTGAAGCCCCATCAGAGTAGCCCCATGACAGTGGCTTAGGGGTGTGGGCTTGTGTCCTCCTCACGGAGGGGGGGAGCATGTTTTCCCAGCAGCTCAGGTTTCCAGGGCCCCTCACCTTCCAGGTGTGACAGGTTTTCGTACTTAAAACATCACTTAACTATCAGCGGTATACTGGGGTGAGGCAGGGCTGTGACAGAGAGCTGAAGTGATGTGCGACAGTCACAAACAGCTTTCATCTTTGACCTTGGAACATGTGACATGTTTTGCCCAAGTTTTCATTTCTCCCTGATTGCATTTAGCTTGGGATCCTGTTAAAATTCATCTGCATTTCCATAGCATACCCTGAGCACTCAAGAGGCAGGACGAGGGGTTCTAGCCAGGGACTCAGATGTTCCTGCAGACATTGCACACTGGAGGCAAGCGACACCAGCAGCGAGAGCCTGTACTGATGCAGTGTCCCCAGAGAAGCTGGGCCAGGGCAGCAGATTTCCCCTGCAACAAGGCATGGGGCTCCTCCTGTCCCCTGCCCCTTGGGCCTGGGCCTCACAGTGTGGACTTGTCTGGAGTTTACCTGGTGCTCTGTGGCGGCGTAAAAGCCTGTTCCTCAGGTGTCTCTGCCATTTACCCCTCTGTCCTCTAGAGAGCACCCATTGGGTGACAGGCCGACAAGGGTCTTGCAGAGTCTTTGGTTGGGCACCCTGAGAGCTTGGAGCCCTAGGGTCTTTCTCCACATGACACCAACAGGCCTGTCTCTTGTGGAGTGATGGGTCTGGGCACTGGACACTTCTTATACCTCCTCACAGCTTCCAGGCCTATCTTTGTGCCAGCCACTGCTGTATGCAGGTATCACCAACAGCCCCTTTTGCCCTCTCCTGGGGTTCTCAGATCGGGCAGGGTAGGATACCAGGACCATACCAGGCCAGTACTCCCATGAGCAGAGCATGTGCAGACAAGCTCTATTCTCTCCAGCTCCTCAGAGGGTCCCTGAGGGACAGAGCCTCAGTTGTCCATAGAGGAGACCAACTCAAGAATGCAACTTTGGGGCTGACATTTCCTCCTCTCTGCTCCCCTGGCCATTCCTCTTCCTGGGGGTGGTTTCTGAAAACCACAACAGAGCTTTCTGCATAGGAGGAGCCCTGCCTTGGGCTCTGCTGCGGTGGAAGCCAGGTCCAGGAGGAAGTCTTGTTCCTGCCCCAGTGCAGGTCAAAGTATGTATCCCTGATCATTCATGCACTTGCTACATAATTTACACTTATCAAGCCCAAACAACCTGGGAAATGAAATGCACAAGCCAGTAAGCACATGCAGCAGCGACCCAGCTCTCCACAGGGCAGTCCCCCTCCTCCTCCCCTGCAGGGTTCTCCAAAATGCTGGGCACAGTGAGTGTGACAGATCAATATCAGAACCTCTGTGCTCTGGCCCTGGGTCAGACCCTACAGATTCAGGGATCCACAGATCCGGGGGTTGAACTCAAACCAGTCATCAGAATACTCAGCAGATGTTTTCGAAGAGCTAGTGTGTGCACGTACCACACATGGCCTGTTATCTGAATGGTCTCACGTGCGCCTCCCTATACACATATTCAAGTTCAGTTGAATACACGTATTTAGATTAGCAACCATTATTATTCTGTAGATGAGGACACAGATTTTGAGGTTAAATTTTAGAAAGAGTGGCTGGGGTTTGAATTGGGCAGTTGATGGTAGATGCTGGCCATAATGGAAGGATTTCGGGGCTTGCAGTGAAGCACAGATGCAGAGGGGACACTTTTGGTACGAAGGGGCTCTGGCAGTCGGGGTGGTGTCTGAGCTGGACTTGGAAGGACACACACGCTCTGCCAAGGAGTCAGAGAAGGAGCTGTGGTGGGAAGAGGGGCTTCTGGGCAGAGGGATAGGATGTGCACCGTCAGGGTGTCACTTGGAGGGGAGGTTGGGGCCAGCAGACTGGGAGGGCCAGCGTGGCCTCATGGGTTTCTGTACCTTGTGCCCCCACCAGGCTGTGTTCTTTACGTCCCCAGTGTCTGGACCAAATAAGTGCCATGTCCAATAAATGTTGCTGAACTCAAGTGAAGGCCACTTTCCAAGAGGACAGAAAGTTCTAGAGGGACACCGTTGCAGAGGGAAGTTGGGGAAACAGGAGGATACCTAGCTTTGGTCTTGTTCTGTTGGAGTTGGAGTTTTCTTTTCTTTATTTTTTTGTTTGTTTTTTTCTTTTTTAGAGACAGGGTCTCACTCTGTCATCCAGGCTGGCGTGCAGTACCACAATCATAGCTCACTGCAGCCTTGAACTTCTTGGCTCAAGTGATCCTTGTACCTCAGCCTCCCAAGTAGCTGGCACTACAGGTGTATGCCATCATACCTGGATAATTTTAGTATTTTTTTGTAGAGACGGGGGTCTCACTCTGTTGCCCAGGCTGGTCTCAGGCTCCTAGCTGGGCCTCCCAGAGTACTAAGATTACAGGCTGACTTTTTCTTTTCTTTCCTGTCTTTTTAGAATGTCTGAGATACATTTCACAATGGATGGCCAGATAAATTGCTCTGGTGAGGCTTAATTTTTTGGATAATTACCAGGCCTCCATTGGTCACCCAGTGTGGATGACTCACCACCACATTGTGGAAGAATGATTGTGTGTTGAGGTTGTGAGCCCAGAAAAGGGAGAAGAGCAAGGCGTCCAAGTTCTCTCTTCAGAAATTCAAGGTCATTGGACCAGCTTCTCAACCCAGCATTTCTTTTTTTTTTTTTTTGAGACAGAGTTTTGCTCTGTCACCCAGGCTGGAGTGCAGTGGCGCGATCTCGGCTCACTGCAAGCTCTACCTCCCAGGCCCACGCCATTCTCCTGCCTCAGCCTCCCGAGTAGCTGGGACCACAGGCGCCCGCCACTGCGCCCGGCTAATTTTTTGTATTTTTAGTAGAGACGGGGTTTCACTGTGTTGGCCAGGATGGTCTCGATCTCCTGACCTTGTGATCCGCCCACCTCAGCCTCCCAAAGTGCTGGGATTACAGGCGTGAGCCACCGCGCCCAGCTCAACCCAGCATTTCTTGTCTTGCCACCTGGGAAGCAGTGGCTGTCACACTTTGACAGGGTTAGTGCAGCAGAAATGACGGAAACAAGCCCATGGTTGCCTTCTTTCTTGGCAAAAATCACCTTGGCATAAATGCTTTTTCTCTCAGTATGGCCGGATATAAAGGGCTGGGCAACCCTGGCCCCGTGTGTGGGAGAAACTGGCTGGATGTGAAGAATGGGGAGGACAGACAGGCCAGCTGCAAGGTCATGAGGGCTGGCAGAAGCCTGTGTGGAGGGCACTGTCTGAACTTTATACAGAGGACGGACCTTCTCCTTGGCGACAGAATGTTCTGGCATCATACTGGAGCCTCCCACTGCCCTTGGACAGGCTGCACCTGAGCTCAGTTCTTCCTGGAGCCCAGCCATTCATTCCCAGCCCTCAAGACCAGCCATCACCAAAGGCCTGCTCTTCCTAGAAAGTTGTCACTAGAATTTTTTGGAAGGCCTAATCCTTTCTTGGGATATGGGAGGGCTGAGTATCTCCATAAACACTGGCTTAATACCTGCATCTGTTTTTCATATTTAGGATTATAGACCCATTCAAGTTGGTGATGAATGGTTATTGCAGCATTTTGGGGAACTCATTTCTTATCCCCTTGTGTCCCAAGTGCCTCTTCCCCATTTCACTGGTTGGGATCTGCCCTGACCCTGAGGAGCAGGAAAGGGCCTGTGAGCTGGAGGAGGCTGAGGGAGGCCCCCAGAGGGGCCCTAGCTGGAGTCATGCTCTGGGCAGTCTGGAGAGTGATTTGGGATGAGCATAGCTGGGAGCTGGAGCCCTGGACAAGCTCGAGGACCTGCACCCAGGAACCTCTGGAGTTCGAGGGTGGGTACCTGGTGCTGGGTGGGGTTGGCTGCATTTACGTGTGAGTGTATGCACATGTGTGCTCATACACATAGACTTGTGAGTGTGTGGAGGTTTGTGCATGTGTGTGCACGTGTATGAATGTATGAATGTGTGCATGTGGGTGTGAGTTGCAACTCCACAGGGAGGTATAGCTTCAGCTTCACAGAGCCCCTCTGTCGGGAGCCTTCTCTCCCAGTGTGCCACCATGGGATGCTCTGAAATGGTGCTCTCTGTGCCTCTCGTGTCTTGCGTGCTCTCGGAGGAGCTGCTCCATGGCTACTCACCTGGCGCACATAATGTGTGTCAGTCATGGTGCTTTCGTCTAAGCGGGGCCAGTTCAGAAAGGAAATGCCCTGGCTGCCCCTGCCGCCCCCCATCAGCTTCTCTTAGTGGCCTCAGCTACCTGGTCCTAGCTTCTGGGCAACCTGAACTAGTCCTGGTGGCCCTTCCAGGCTGCCCAGCTCCTTGGCCTTGCCACCCCTCTGAAAGGTCCCTTTGGGAGCCCCTTCCCTGCCCATTTCTATTTTTCTTCTCACAGGTTCTAAGACCACACCCCAGCAAGCTGGCTCCACACCCGGACCTGGCACAGCTGGTCCTGCCCATTGGCACAGCAGCCCCCTGTGCCTCGCCCTAGCTGGCCTTCTTCCTCCCTAAAAAATTTCCATGGCAGCGCCATGTTAGAGCCACTCTGTTACGAACACCCTTCGTGTTCTCACTGCTTGCCCACTGTCGCGCTTGTCTGGCAAAGCTGGCCCTGGTGTCACTCAGCCCTGCCCCTTCTGGGCTGTCCCATGCAGCTGCACCGTGGCGGGAAACAGCTGCTCCATCTCAGGAAACACTGACAGCACGTGTCCCCCATCAGTCCACTCCTGCCCTTCGGATACCAGCACCCCTTCTGCCACCCCCTGCCCCCACTGACACTTGGATACAGTGGGGTCAAAGTTCCCCAGCCCCCGGCACCAGTGCTTCCTCCTCCTTTCGCCTGAGCCAGCTCCCTCCCAGGACTCCTCCAACCACACTGGCCTCCTTTCTTGGGTATCTCAATGTGGGCACTGCCCTGGGCTGGACCCATCTCCAGAGCAGCCCCCACACTCAGTTCCAGCGGCAAATGACAGCAAATTCTGATCAATGTAAATCTTTTTCTTTGGCACATTTGGATGCTAAACAGACGTTTCATGCTTAATGTGGCTGCATCATATATGGCGAGGAACTGGCTTATGCAACTGTGGGGGTGCTGGTTAGGCAAGTCTGAAATCCAGGGCAGATGGGAGACTGGAAACTCTCAGGCTGGAGCTGACACCGAGTCCACAGGAGGAATCTCTCCTTCCTCAGGGAAGTTTCTGTGTCGCTCTCAAGGCCTTCAGCTGTTGACAGGAGGCCCACCCAGATGTTTGAGGACAATCTCCTTTACTCAAAGTCACCCGGAGCTACCACATGCCCTCCTAGCAACTCCTAGAGTAGAGTTTGGCTGAGTAACGGGGTTCTGTGTCCAGGCTCTGTGGACTCATAAACGGCAGAGCCATTTGATTTCCTCCTTCAGTGTCCGTCTCACCAGACTCTGTTTTTCCACCCTCAGTCATTCTCTCTCCAGCGGCTTGTTGGATCGTTTAGAAATAGAAATCAGAGCAGTCATTCCTTCCCTGGCTGAAACTTCCCAGTGCCTCGCCAAGGTACCAGGAGTCAGCTGGGCTGAGCCTGTACTCTGGGCCACACTGCACCTGCTGACTCAGCTAGCCCTGATGGTTTGGGGTTTCCCTTCCCTGCTGCTGTCTGAGTCAGTGTCGGGAGTGAGCATGTGTCACCCACCAAGGACCCTGCCTGTTGGCTCCCCCTAGTCACACCTGTTCAGACTTGCCTGTTTTGGGGCTGTAGCAGGGAGGGGGTTGTGGCTGAGGGAGGAAGGCTCTGACCCAACGCAAGCTGCTGGTGGGCCAAGCACTCAAGCTGAACGGACCTGCCTGGCTCCTCTCTGGCAGTTGGAACCTCACCAGACCCCACATCCTTTCTGCCCTTGAATTGTGAAGGTTCCCCTGGGGACCTTCTGGAAGTGTCTGTAAAGCATCCCCTCCCCCGCATGGATAGCCCCATCCTGGGCCCTGTGCTCTCCTGCACTGATCGCCTGGCTGGTATCAGTCAGTGGCTGCCTTGCAGGGAAGCAGTTAAAAGGCTCAAGGGAGCCTGAAGTTTTTCTTTTGAAGCAGCTCTTCCTGCCTTCCCCCTGTGGCCTCAATTTGTTCTCTGGCTCCATGTAAGGGCACCTTCCAGGTCTCAGCAGAGCCTCAGCAAGTGCTGTTGGTGCCTTAAGGGACCC
>NC_045452.1:35828196-35862104 GCF_002776525.5 Piliocolobus tephrosceles
CAGCAAGTGCTGTTGGTGCCTTAAGGGACCCTCACCCACTAGGGAACGTTCCGGGTCTCAGCAGAGCCTCAGCAAGTGGTGTCGGTTCCGTAAGGGACCCTCACCTCTTGCATCAGCCAGTGTCTCCCAGCCTGTCTGTGAATATTGGCGGCTTGGGATTGTGGAGTCCTAGTTAGGGAGAAGGAGTCAGGCTGGCAGGACCAAGGGCAAGCAAAAAGAGAAAGCAGATAAGCTATAGATCTGACTTTCTTCATGGTCCAGGACACGCAGGTCTCCTGCTCAAGTAACTCATGATCTTCCTGTGCCGAGCTACATCCAGACACCTACAAGTTAGCTCCCGGCTGCCTTGGCGTTACCAGTTCTGCATGTCGCCCTCTGCAGCCTACGAACCACCCTATAAAATCCTCAGCAAGCCTTTGTTTCTTTGCAGTTGGCTCCTCTTCTGCTGATTCTGCGCATTGCAACCTTGCAGCGCATTTTCATACTTTCTCTCATAAATCTGCCTTTCTTTGCCTACGACTGTCTTGGTAAATTCTTTTACCCCAGCACCACCGGCCCAGATTGTTGCTGCTCACCCACCACAGGGATGTTACCTGATGTTGCAGATCAGTTGGCTGCAGGGGCAGAGGAGCCTAGAAGCCCTGTTGCTGTCTCAGAGATTCGCAACAGGCGCCAGTTAAAGGCTGAGAAATCCACAGCAGAGAAGCCTGCTTACTCTGCTTGGCCCAGCATTTCCCAGGCCTGTCTGACCATCGGGCCACCCTAGTCCAGCCCCTTCTAGTCCGTGGAGCATGAGTTGGGAATCACTGATCAAGACCAGACTTTCAATTTGCAGGAAATGTAAAGGAGACAGAGGTGTCAGAGGTTCAGGGACTCCCCGAGGCTTGTATAAAAGTCGAGTGACATCAGCCAGGCGACAGTGTGCAATGGCAAAGAAAGCATCCACAGGGTGTCCCAAGGAGGTCCTGCCAGCCGGTGTGAGGATGCAGGACAGATGGCAAGCTTTTGTGCCCAGGGGACAGTATAGGGCTGAAAAGGGACAGTATGATGTGCAGCTGTGGATCGAAGACTCACTGGTGAGAGGAACTTCCACCTCATCCTGTCTGTTCTTGGAGAATTCTCACTGTTTAAAGTTCTCAGCACGGAGTTGAAAACACCTTTGTCTAACTCTTCCCCAGTCATCCTGGCTATGTCTTCTGGAGTTGCAGAGGCCAGTTTTGGTCCCTCTCACACCTGGCAGATTCTTGAGCATCTGAAGATGGCTTTCCTCTCCCCTCCTTCTCACCAGCAGCAACGGCACTTCACAGAAGACACTAGGGAAGACAGCCCTGGAAGAGTGACTCCTCGAGAATAACTGCCACCTAGACGGAGTGCTGCCCTGAGGCCCGAGCTCTGACCCACAGCGGGGTCTGGTCCATAGGAAAGAAAAGCCACCTCACCTACTTTCCCTGCACACCCCTGGGCTGGGCAGAGAGCAGGGGATCCTTAGCAGGACTTTGCATTCGCTCTGGGGACTTGCCTGGCCTCTTCTCTTGTATGTGCACATGCAGGATGTCGCCACCAGACTGTACCCACCTACCTCCAGAGGGGCCTCCTCTGGGGCACACATTCAGAATGATGCTTGTTGGGGGGGCCTCTCCTGCCAGACACCTCTGTCCCTGGAGGGCCTCGCCTGTTGAACACCAGACGCCTCTGTCCCTGGGAGGCTGCTTCTACCAGGGATCTCTGTCCCTGGGGGTCTCACCTTCCAGACACCACTGTCCCTGGGGGGCCTCTCCTGCTGAACACTGCTGTTCTTCGGGGGCCTCACCTGCCAGACACCTCTGTTCCTGGGGGCCTCACCTGCTGCGCTCTGCTGTTCATGGGAGGCCTCACCTGCTGGGCTCTGCCTTTCTTGCGGGTCCTTGCCTGGGAGTCTGAGCATCTCACGAGTCTAGTTTTCCTTCTGTTGAGGCCAGTGGGGTAAGTAGAGGGTGGCAACATCCGAGTGTTCCTCCCAGGGTTGGGAAAGAACAGAGAAGCCTGGGGAGGGGCCTCCCTGCCAAGCTCAGGGCCCTACCAGCCACCCACTGCTGTGCCAGGGCCAGGACGTTTCCTGGGCTCAGGAAGCTGACCTGAACACTAATGCTGCACCCTGCAGAGTGGGTCAGAGCGTTTCATCATGGAGCTTCACCACGTGTTTCTGAGACGGGCTGGAGAAAAGGAGATGAGCATTAGGAATGGTTGCCACATCTATAGCTCAGAGTGGGATCCAAGAGAAAGGACTTCCTTCTTCCTGCCTCTGCTTTTGCATCTGCCTACTCCGTGGGCACGGGAGGCTGCTGGCCTGGGTTCCAGGTGTTTATTAGGAACAAGGGGTCACACAGGCTAGATTACACCCTGAAACCTCCCTCTGGCTCTCAGGTGTGATGCTGCGTCTGCGACCAGGAACTCGGGGATGAGGGGCAGAGTGGGGGCCTCCTGATGCCCCAGGCCTCCAGCACTGAGTATGGAGCACAGCCTCACTCCTGGGGCTCCTGGAAGCCTTTCCCATCCTGAGCACAACATGAATTCCTCTCTGGGTAATTCAGCAGTGAACGGCATCTGCTCTTCATGGGAGGTAGCTGTGCACAAACCTCAAGCCTGAAAGAGTCTAAGGTGTCTTGTGAGCAAAGGGTCAGCTCACAGCAGTGGGGAGACGATCCCTCAGGCTGGGTGGGAGAGACCTCAGTGTGAAAGACACAGCCCAGAGCGGACCCGTCTTGTAGCTGGGCTTTTTAAGGAATCAGAGAGACCGATGGGGTACAGAAGGGTGTTTATGATTCAGGTGCACTGGGCCAGTCAGGTTAACATCCAAAGGGCTGAGCCCTGAACACAGAGTTAAGTTTCCTTTTAAGCATCTTATGGGGTGGGGGGGAGATCTGTACAGGGGGAAACATATTACACAAACAAGAAACAAAGACAGTTATTTAATTAATTGAGACATGCATTATGTCATTTCTTGCTTTTTAAGGAGAAACATGTTTTGCGACTTGAGTTTATCTTTCTGTGACCTTGCAGCTGCACAGCTAGGGAATCAGGGTCTCCACACTGCCTGGGAAAGGGAGAGATAAGGCTCACTAGCCACAGAAAAACAGGCAGTTAATTTTTAAAGACTCCAGTTCTTTGTCTTCCTCAGGGGGATTCGGGTTTTCTTACATACAACTGAGTTTCTGCTTACACGTTCTTTAATTTCTTTTAATTCCTGTTCCAGTCTCACAGGGGCATTTTAAAGTAAAAGAGCCAGGTGACTGCTGTCTCGGCAGTGGGGACCTCGCCACACGTGCTCTGTGAGGGCAGGACTGGCTATCCTTTAGCCTGGCACAGCAAGGAGTGGTCCAGGGTGGTGCGGTGCCAGGGTGCTGTTGTCGCCGTCTCTCAGCCTGCAGAGGGAGTGGAGGTGGTGGAGCCAGGCTGTCTTGGGGGTGCTTGCTTGCCTCTGGCATGTTGTGCTTCTGCCCTGGCCTGTCTAGATAGGATGAGTCGTGGTCTTCTGGAGAGAGCCTTGCCTGCCCTTGTGCGTTGTTTTGGGTGGCCACGCCTGTGTGCCTCGGGGGCCTGTGGTGGCTGTGGGGCATCACCGATGCGCTTCTATCTTGTACAGATGCTGCAGCACTGAGTTACTTGGCTGAGAGGGAGGGAGGGACAGTGGGTCCGCAAGCAGCTATTCTGACGCTGCTGCTGCCCAGGGCTTCTGCACCCACGGGGCCGTTCTTGGTGTTTCAGTTCACTTGTTCCTTGAGGCTGCACTGTCCTGCTGGTCATATGGCTGTGAGAATGGGGCTGGCCCATCCTGGCTCTGACCTTCGAGTGCCAGTCCAGGGCCTGTGTCGTCACAGGCCACATGTGTGTCTTGCCGACTGCACCTATGAGGGGACACTTGGCTGGCCTGGCCTTGTGGTCACTGTAGTCTGGTCGGCTCTGCCCCTGCCCAACGCTCTGTCCTCCTGAGCGTGGGCTTTGGTGCACACTGGCCTCCTGAGTGCTGGGTACCTCAGTCCGCTTTGGGCCACTGAAGAATCCTGCGCCTGGGTCTAGCTTGCATTTGTTCAGTTTGTTTTGGGGACCCCTTGAGGCCCCTCCCTGCCTGGTGAGATCAGTGACTCCCCACAGAGGTGTCCTTTGTGGTTGTCATTTGTGCAGACGGGTCCCTTGGAGCTTGCGGCGTGTCCTAAGTCACGAGCAAAAGGCAGGGCCTGTCCCCAGTGGTGCTTTTCTGGGAAGGGTTTCTCCCACGAAGGAAGAGCCTGCACACTTGGCGGAAGCAGGGCAGACCCCGGCTGCCTTTCCCCAGAGCAGGGCACCAAGCGAATAACCACCGACCTGCGGCAGCGAGGAGTCTTCAGCAAGACCCAAGAGTGCCAGCCAAAGATGAAAGGGTTGGTACAATCTGAAAGTTTGTCAGCTAAGAACACATGCTTACCAAAACCACCTGAAAGAAATTTAAATAAAACATCCTACCAATCAGTAAGAAAAAGACCTACAACGCAGTGGAGAAACATACGTATGCGACTAGCAGGCATTTCTCAGTGACTTGGCTGGCAAACATGGGAAGAGATGGTCAACCTCTTTTGTCCCCAGGGGCACGCAAACCTGGATGGTAAGGAGACCACTGTGCACCCACCAGATTGGCCAAGCCTCGAAAGTGCAACCTGTGGAGCCTGAGCTGGGTGTGGCTCTACCATGCTGCTGGGAGAGCAGCAGTCTGAATATTTGGGCAACCCGTTTGGCTCTGTGTGTGGCGTTGAACATCACTTGCCCTTTCTATAGCAGGTGTCCTCCAGGCACCCCCAGGAGAAGCTCGGGCATGTGCTCACATCTCGGGGCAGCTCTTTTGGGAGCAGCCCCAACCAGACACAGCCTAGCGCCATCCCAGAGGTAAGGAGCACATCATGGCGTGCTGCACGCTGAAACCCTACAGGGCTCTGGCCTCGGTGCGCGAAGGCCACAGCGACAGCATCAGATAGCATAAGACTGAATGAAAATGACAAGTCCTGAAGACTGTGTGACTCTGTCCCATACGGCTTAGAAACAAGCACAACAAGCCGTGTGTTTTTCAGCAAGTGTGTCTATATGTGGTACAACTTTTAAGAAAAAGGAGAAGGAGAAAACTCCAGATGAAGGTTGCCAGGCAGGGTGGGAATGGGAGGAAAGAAGCATGTTGATTGCTTTCTCTGCTGTCCACTTCTTGGAAGGGGATAGGTTCACAGGTGCTTATCACGTTACTAAAATGAATGAATGAAAATACAGGGGAGCCTCACATGAACAAACGATGAACCAAGGATGGCATCAGTTCACTTGAGCCCCAGGATCCCGAGAGAAAGGCAGTGAGGACACGCAGGTCCATCCCGAAGAAACAGCCACAGTGTGTTCCTTTGCGGTTTCCCATTATCCGCCATGGCAGGGCAGAAGTACAGAGGGCCCTGCCACATGGGGACCCACAGCCTCTATCTCTACTGCTCCCCCTCATCTGCGAGCACAGGGATTGTAAAGTCAGGGCCTGTCCTCTGCCCTCCCCCAGAGTGACTGACGCTTGTGAACGAATGCCTGATTCTGGTAGGGGCTGCCTGCTGGGCCTGGGTTCTGAGCGTCTCCACCCTGTGTGCCTGCAGGAGGCTTCGGTGGATTGCTTTCTGTCCTCAGAGCAACTGGGTGGGGGCATAGTCACCGTGTCCTGAGAAAGATAGGGAGATGGAGGCTGGGCGAGCTCCAGGGCAGGCGGGCAGATAGGGGAGCCCCTTTGATGTGGGCGCTGGTGGGCTGAGGACCACCTCGTGGCAGGCAGCACCCCTCCTTCCTTGGTTTCTCTGCAGTGGAGGTCGTCAGTCCTCCTGCAGCCTCCATCACTCCTCATACTGCAGCCAGAGAACTGTGCAGGCCTTAGTGGGGGTTCTGGGTGACACAGGTTCTGCAGGCTCTGGGCCTGTTCTCCCTGGAAGGTTCCAGGACAGAGGACAGGATCCAGCAGGGGAGGGGAGACTTGTCCGGTTTTGTGGCTGGGGAATGTGAAGCACAGCAGAGTGGTGGTGTTCCCCTGGGGCCCAGGCTGCTGGGAGGCTCATGATTCTTGTCTCTGCTCCCTGCTGGTTCTGGGAACAAAGGAAACCGGGGAAGCTGGGCGTTTCCTAGAGAAATTTCTTCAGAAACCCAAATCGAGTGTTGGATGTAAACCTGGGGGAATCTGCCTGGTCTCCTGGGCTGTGACCTTGTGGAGCAAAGGTGGCGGGAAGCAGACGCAGAGGCAGGCGGCCCGAGGTGCAGAGTGGGCCAGCGGGGTCCTGCTGCCCCTACTGTCCCCAGGAACCACTGCCTGGGAGCAGCTTCTGTCAACACCCCAGGCCAGAGGCCAAGGCCTCCTTACCGTAAACCTACCGTAATCACAGTGTGGTGTTGAAATTAGGATAGACAGTGTGTGTATCAGTGGAACAGAATGAGTTCACAAATAGACCCACAAATACAGACACACATTTCCAACAAAGATTCAAACATGATTCAGTGGAAAAGGGAAGTCTTTTTAACAATGGAGCAGAGACAGTTGGGTATTCACTGACACAAAAATGGAACTGCATACTTTTCACTACATACAGAACCTTAACAGATCATAGACCCACATATGTGATCTCACACTATTAAATTTCTAGAAGAAAACAAAATTTTTGTAAACTTGAGTTAGGAGAAGATTTCAGTATATTGCTGTCAGAGGACGTTTGCAGAGAGCTCTGTTCACTGCAGGGGGAGCTGCAGGTCTGCACTGCTTTGTTCTCTTGGGGCAACCACCCAGGCCCCCTCTGCTCTTAGGGGAAGCTGCCACCCTGGCCTTCAGGGCTGACTGGAGGCACATATCACTGCTTTGCATCCTGTCCACCTGTGCCCAGCTTTACACACCTGCAGCAGGGGCTGCGAGGGGCGAGACACCAGCTCAGGGCTGTGTGACCAGCAGGTGGATTTAGATCCTCATGTGTTTATGCCAGCGCCTGCCCCTGGCTGCTGCCCACCCCCTCGCCTTCTCCGGCTCTTGCTTAAGAGGCCAGAGTCTGACTCCACGGAGGGCACAGCACATTCCTGAGTGCCATGCTCACTTGGCATCTCTGAGCTGCATTTTCTGCAGCTCGAAAAGGAGGTGTGAGGGATGTGTCCTTTTCCAGTAGCTAGCACTTTGGAATGCACCACACATCTTCCTCTTTGCTTGTAGATGTGACTCTTTAGAAAAAGAAGGTAGTGTTCCCCAGAGCAGGCTCCTTGGAGAGAGTGGGAGGGGGTGATGGCACTTGTTGGACATGGCCATGCATAAGCACAGGTCATGGAAGGGGACAGCCGCCAGGATGGAAAATTAAAGCCCACATCCCTGGGAAGGCGAGCCAGGAGGTCTCACAGCTGCTCCACCTGCAGCAGGCACTGGTCTTCGCAGTATCCACAGAGCCTTGGCCTGGAAGCTAACGACTCCCCTGTAGCCCTGGGGCTTGCTGTAGTGGGGAGCACCACAGACCCCAGACTTCCAGATTGCTCTCGGTACAGACGAAATGCGCACGAGTCTTCCAGTGGACGTGTGGGTAATTTAGGCAGGAAGCATTGTGAACGAAGACAAAGAGGATTTTGGTTCCATGTTTTCTTTGTCCAGCGTGGCTACCTGAGGTGACCACGAGTTCTCGTCCGGCTGGCTGAATCACTGCAGGCGAGGGGAAGGACAACACCCTTTGCCCTCTTTTGGCCCTGGGAGGCAGTGTGGGGGTGTCTGCTGAGCTGCCATGGCCTGTTGCGGGAGGGGCTGGTTGTTGAGCCTCAGTCCCCTGCCCTTGCTGTCCAGCCTGCCCGGGGCTCACCGAGGTTCCTGTGACGGCTGTCCGTGTTCCTCAGAGCTCCGTGTGAGGTCCCAGAAGCAGAGCACAGAGCCCCAGGGCTGTACGCGGGCAGCAAGGAGTGAAATGCTGAGTCCTCAGGGGCTGTTTTAAGATAGAGGGACAGAGGCCAGTCCAGGTGGAAGGATAGAGAATGGTCTTCCAATAGCAATGTGTTCTGAATATTTTGAAACATAGTTAGGTTACCTTGGTGAATTCCCTTGTTTCCTCCAGAGCACTTCTCAATCTGAAGTTACATATTTACTTGGGAATTTACTTACTTGTTATGGATTGAACTGTATCCCCTTGATACTGAATTCCTAACCCGCAGTGCCTGTAAATGTGACCTTGTTTAGAAAGAGGGTCTTTACCGATGTAACCAGGTTAGGTTGAGGTCAGACTCAAGTACATCACCACCCGCCTCTCCTCTGGACTGGGGACACCATGCAGGTGGCAGCCACATCCACCCAGGGGCACCTCCGAAGGTTTGCAGACTGGACAGACACAGGACCCTCCATCCAGCCTCCTGCGGATTAGAAGGCCTCTCGGCGATGCCTCTGCACCTGTGTTGGTGAGGAGGGGTTGCTCTCTCTGTGTGGGGCTGGAGGGGAGCAGGCTGTCGGCTCAGGCAGCCTGCCTTAGCACTGGGGTTTCATGTGCTGAAGGTGGTCCTCTACTGAGAGTGACCTGACATCCAGGGTGGTCTCTAACTTCCGGGAGCAGCACTGCCACACTCCTGCCCTTCACGTTGGGGGCGGGGAGCTGGCTTGGGAGTCATCTTAAAGGCTCTTTGAGCCCCTGCTCCTCTGCATGTGTGTGCAGGCGTGTGCTGGGCACAAGGGGTGGGGCAGTTATTTCCTGAGCCAGAATGTGTGTGGGCCCATGCTCCCTCCACTCCAGCTGCATTGAGTTTCCGTCAAGCTTGCTTTCCAAGGTGGCATCCACCCGGAACTCCTTGCCATGCCTTCTGGGAGTACTAGGCTGCTGCTGGGAGGCCATGCTGGGGGGGGGGTGGGATGGGGGTGCAGAGGCCCCTGGAGGTCCGTGGGGGTACAGGGAAGGCTCCCCGACAGGCAAGAACATAGGCAGCACCTCCAGGGCCTTCTGCACCTGCCTTCCCTCTAGCCCCATTCTGCCCACAGCAGAGGCTGAGAGCGGAATGGCTGTGCAAAGTCCTAGTTTCACCATGCCTGGCTTGCCTCTCCCACAGCAAATGTGCCATCGATTTGAAAACCATTCCAGTGAAAACATGGTTAAACATTTCCCAGAGACGGGCTGCTCCTCACTCCCCAGCCTCCCCTTAGGGTCAGTGGATCCTTAAGCAGTATGAGGGCTGCCCATGCTCTACTGGGAAGAGCTGCAGTGATGGGGGCAGGCGGGGATCAGGTGTTACAGCTTTGGTTGTGTGGCTGGGAGTCTTCTTTAGCTGTGCCCTCCTGAGACTCAGCCAGACACTTGTAAAATGGCCATTTCAGGAAGGGCCTGGCTGTGGAATGGGGCTGAACTCCGAATGCAGGAGACAGTGCTCTGAGGGGCGCGCACAGGCACATGCGGAGTCTGGAAGCTTTGCCTGGTGGGGGAACCTAAGCCAGACAGTCAACCAGTTGCTGCGGCGGGGCGAGGGTCTGGAGCCCAGCACGGTGGTCTCATCAGTTGGCCCCACTCCCAGGCCGCAGGTAGATGGCCCAGGGCTGATGCTTTCTGAACCATTGCCAGGCAGTGTGCAGCGCCTCTGACCCGTCAGATGTGTCCGTAATTACTTGGCACGCCCCGTGGGCTTCAGTGTCAGGCACTGCCATCTGGCCATGTTCTCCTTGAGCAGAGAGTGCCAGTTTTCATACACAGGCTGCGAGTCCAGACCAAAAGGGGTCCATGGCGCGGGGCAGAGGCTGGCCTCCTTGAGAGCTCACTTTAAAGATCCAAGTAGGCCACAGTCTCCGGCCTGACCATTAGGGCTTTGGAAACAGAAGGAAAACTCCACCCGTGGACCAAAGTTTTCCTGCTCTTTGAAAGGATCTTGGTTCCAGATTGCACCCTGGGGAGGTTCTGGAATCAGCCCATCCTGGAGGCATTCTGGGGAGGGGTGGGAAAGTCAGTAAGCAGGGGTGGGTAATTTGTTCCCTGGAAGCTCCGATCTAGCCCCAGGGGACAGCCCCACTGGCCACCTCCAGGCTCCAGGACAAAGAGCAAGGGTGAATGGGACCTCACTGCCTCTGGGCAGCAGAGAGAGGCTCAAGCTTGCATCCCCCCACGTGATAGAGGCTGCGGCTCCTGCAATGTACACACGGACATCCTTGCCTGGCCACTTAGAGGGTGGCCGCCTGAGCCTACGACCTGCTTCCCACCAACCCCACCAGCACATGCCACTGTGCCTTGTGCTCAGAGAGCCCTGGGGCCCCCACCAGCCTCCCACACGCTCCAGCTGCCCTCGCTGGACCCGTGTGTGTTTCACTCCTCTCATTTGCGCAGTAGAGATGCTGCTGACGCCCTCCAGCAGGCTCACAGAGGCTTGTAAGGCTGAAGCGTGTTCACACTTAGCTCCTGGAACAGTGCCCAGCATACCCCTGGTGCAGTCCACGTGTGGCCCGTGGAGGTGGAGTCCTTTGCCCAAGGTCATGGAACGGGCAGTAGTTGAAACCGAATTTGAACCCACAGCTGTCATGGCAGCAACTGCTTTCGGGTCTGCATGCTCTTATGGGAGAGCTCCAGTTCGGCCTCCGCCCTTTCCGCCCCCACTCAGCCTTTTGGAGGCCTCACATCCCTCCAAAGCCCCTGGTCTCCTGCCCTTCTTTATTCCAAATTTGTGGACATCTCATGTTCACGTGCATGCAGGGACCGTGTCCCAGTAGCATTCATGCACATTGGCGCTGACTGAGCCAGGCTGCGGACCAGCTGCACAGCGGCAGCCTGCGGATGACTCACAGGTGGGCTCAGCCCTGCAGATGCCCTGGGTGGGCCTCAGGTACGACTTGGACAAGGTCTTCCAACTTCTCCTGGGGGCTTTTTGAGTCTCACCCAAATTCTCACTCTTCTCACTCTGGGCAGTGTCCCTGTTCTACCCTCGCCCCATTCTAACCGGGCTTGGGGAGGAGCGGGGAGGCTCCTCTCACAGGGCAGCTTTTGTCCCTCTCTTCTCCCACCCCAGAAGGTGCGCCTGGCACCGCCCACCTGGCTTCCTTGATTCTGAGCCTTCAGGGGACATAGACATGGGGCTGACTTTGTCTGGGCCATGGGAGCCCCAGGCCAGGCCGCATCCCTCTCCAGGCTGTGCAGCCACCGTCCCCGCTCTCAGCCGTCAGTCACTACGTGACAGATGAACAGCAGTTGGAGGCTCAGTGCCCAGGTACAGTGCCCTCCCTTATCCTCAGGGGATGCATTCCGAGACCCCTGATGGATGTCTGAATCTGCAGATAGTATTGAACCCTAGATAGACCATGTTTTGTCCTGTACATGCATACGTGTGATAAAGTTTAATTTATAAATTAGGCACAGTAAGAGACTAACAACAGTAGCTAATAATAGAACAATTAGAACAATAAGCCAGCATGACTCCTCTTCTGCATTGGGCCATTATTAAGTAGGATAAGGGTTACTTGAACTCAGGTGCTGTAGTACCACAAGACTTGGTCTGATCATCAGGGCAGCTACAGCTGGGCATGGTGGCTCACACCTGTAATCCCAGCACTTTAGGAGGCTGAGGTGGGCAGATCACTTGAGGCCAGGAGTTTGAGACCAGCCTGGCCAACATGGTAAAACCCCATCTCTACTAAAAACACAAAAATTATCTAGGTGTGGTGGTGCGCATGCCTGTAATCCCAGCTGCTCCGGAGGCTGAGGCAGGAGAATCACTTGAACCTGGGAGGCGGAGGTTGCAGTGAGCTGAGATAGTGCAACTGCACTCCAGCCTGGGTACAGAGCAAGACTCCATCTCAAAAAAAAAAAAAAAAAAAAAAAAGACAGCTACAATGTGACTAGTGGGCAGATCAAATAGACACTGTGGAGATGCTGGACAAAGGATGCTACATGTCACGGGTAAGACAGAGCATGATGGCAGGGATTTCATTCCGCCACTCAGAATGGCGAGCAATCGAAAACTTGTAAATTGCTTGTTTCTGGAAATGTTTACTTAATATTTTCAGACTGCAGTTGACCTCAGGACACTGAACCACGGAAAGTGAAACCGTGGATAAGGGGGAACAAGTGCGCTTCCCAAAGTCACAGTGCGCTTAGAGGGGGCCCGCCTACCCCATCCTCCCACCCCATCCTCCCCTCAGACAGAGACTGGGTGTTGTGCGGGTTTCTGCTGGGTCCTCTGGGAGGTCAGAGCCTGGGGTGAAGTAGCCCCTAGACTCCATCCACCCCCTCCTGCTTCTGGAATGTAGCAGGGGGAGACAGGCCTCCAGTTCCATGAGTTCCTGCCCTGGACCCGCCCAGCACCCTCATGCCCACCCCCATTCTCACTTGGCCAGCACTCTGACCCCAGCGCACTCACACACATGCATATTCCCTGTGCATATGCTGTCCACGCACATACATCCTGAAGCAGGCACACACATGCACACACATACACACGCGTGTGTGTGCACTTGCACTGTGTTCACACCCCGTAAACACACCTGTGTAGACACGTGCATGCACAGACATGTTTCTGTACTCAAAATGGGTTCTGAGACAGTTAGCAGCAGGCATTCGAGTTCTTGGGCAGGAGCGCTGCTGTGCTAAGGCTGGGAGGGCCTGGGTCCCTGCAGGCATCGCGGCCTTCCTTCTTCCAGACTCGCTCTAGGTCGCCCCTGCTGTTGACACCTGTGTCAGTGCAGACACAGCCCTCCCAGCTGGGCAGCTGAGTCTGAAGGCTGCCTGCACACTGGCCCTTCTATCTCTGCTCCAGCACATGGCTCCTCTGCAGAGCCACCTCTTCGTTGTCACCTGCTTCCTCCTGTTCCAGAAGCCACCCCTGAGCCACGGGAAGCTCCCAGCACCTGCTCTTTTACTTCCAATTTGCTCCTCTTCCGCCCTCCTCTTTTATTTCTATTTGGAGAAGTATGGAAAGCCAAAAAGTACGCTAAGAGCAACGCTCATATTCCCATCACCCAGAATGAATAGAATAGCCTGTTATGTGCGTGGGGCGGTGGGAGGTGGTGTGCATGTGTGTGTGTGAGGGGTGGGAGGTGCATATGTGGTATGTAGAGTGTGTGCGTGTGTGGCGTGAGGGTGTGTGTGTGGTGTACGTATGTAGTGTGAATGTGTGCAGTGTGTGGTATGTGTGGTGTCTGCATGTATGGTGTGTTTGTGTGGGGGGTGTGTGGTGTCGATGTGTGTATGGGCTGTGTGTTGTGAATGTGGTTGTGTGTCGGGGTGTGTGTGGTATATGTGTGATGTGTGTGCATGCATAGTGCATGGAGTGTGTGGGGTGAGTGTGGTATAAGTGGTGTGATCATGTGTGGTATACATGTGTGCTGTGTGTGATATGTGTGCATGTATGTTGTGTGGTGTGTGCGTGTATGGTGTGTGATGGGTTTGGTGTGAGTGTGCATGTGTGGTGTGAGCATGTGTGGTATAAGTGTGTGTGTGGCGTGTGTGGTGTGAGTGTGTGGTGTGTGAGCAGGTGGGGGGCAGGAAGGGATCAGGCCAGCACTGTTGTTACAGCTCTGACTTCCCCATAAGTGATTTCCGCTGCATCCCAGACACCCCCCAGCTGGCCCCAAGTTTTGGAAAAGTAATTTGGGGGTGAATTGCCCTACCTTTAAGTTATTCTGAAGTTCTCAGTGGCTCAGAAATGCAGGGAGATGACGTTGGAAGCTTCCCTCCCTCTTGTTAGGACAAGTCCCGTGATTTGCAGACCTTGAAAGTCTGGATCTGGGACCTGGACAGGCCCTGGCGCCCCCGGGGCCCCTGCTGCAGGGGAGGAGAGGCTGGCAGGGTGGTGCACAGGGATGGAAGGTCACAGGGTGGGCACAGCGTCCGCTGCAATCCCTAGCACATTCCTGTGGTTCCGTGGGTGGGTGGGCAGGACGGGGAGTCACAGGTGGGAGGAGGCCTGGCCCCTGTCCTAGCCCTGCATCAGTCCTGGCTGGTGGCATTTTGGCTACCCTCCCCCACAGTACCAGCCTCGCCCCTCCCCCAGGCCTGGCTGTGTCCGGAGCTGCCCTCTGGGCTCTGTGGGCAACGTGAACATGTGGCCGCCAAGAATAGCGCCTCATATTTAGACAGTAGCCTCCTCTGCTCCTGGCCTGCCCTTCCAGGCCCTCTGCGGGCGGGCTGGCCATTTGTCCCAAGTCCCTTTCAGGGTTCTGTTGGTGGAAGGGCCTCCGTCCTGCCCAACCCTTCAGCTGAAGGCTTCCGTCCTAGGATCACACCCCATGCTCCAAACAGGACTCAGAGGGCCTTGTCTTCCAGCCCAGAAGCCACCGAGTTCTTTTGTGTAAAGTGTAAAAAATGTTTGCACACCCAGCAATTTGTGTGTCTGTGTACATTTAAAGTGATGTATTTGTTGTATTCCCATTAGCTAATGTCTTAAGGCGCTGTATATGCTTACGGTGAAGTTTATAACAGCAGATGTTAGCGCACCACGTGAAAGTGTCAACCCGGTCATCTCAGAGATGACTTCCTAATCCTGAGTTCTCAGACTGGCCTGAGTCTGGGTGGTGATGGAGATAGCAGTGGCTTCCAGGAGGTCCCTGCACTGGCCCCATCCAGGGAACCATGGAAGGATTGGATCTGGGCCACCTGGGTCTCCTCTGGCCCCTTGTTCTGGCGCCTGGGAGCAGGGGTGTTGGGAGAAGGAGGCTGGGCCTGGGCCAGGGGCAGTGGCTATGTCTCAGAGGTCCAGGCTGCCTCCTGCCCCATGTTCCAGAAATCTCTCCTGTCCCCAGGCTGCCTTCATTCAGGTACCTTTTCACACTTGTATGACTCCCACGGGCTGATTCAGTACCGAAGAGTGTTCCCAGCAGCTGACGATGACTGGAACTTGGGGAACGTCTCCATGGCCAGACAGGGCCCTGTTGAGGTGGCTGAGGCCACAGCTTAATACCAGCAAACCATTTGCTGGTGGTCACAAGACGGGGTGAGTAGCAGCTGCACATTCCTGCAGAGTGAGCAGGCATTCCCAGCTGGGTGGATGAAGGCCCTCCAGCCTGGACGTGGGAGCTCGGACTGTCCCCTTTGCCGGGCACACACTACTGCACCCCATCGGCTACAATGCATTGCCTACCACAGGGTCTTCACCCACCCGCAGCTCTGCTCCGATTCCAGGCTGGGCCCTTCCTCCTCTGGCCACTGTACTTTTATTTTTTTAGCCTTTGGCATATTTGTTTTTATTACTGTAAAATATACAACATAAATTTTACCTTCGTGACTGGGTGCGGTGGCTCATGCCTGTATTCCCAGCACTTTGGGAGGCCAAGGCGGGCAGATGACTGAGGTCAAGAGTTCAAGACCAGCCTGGGCAAGGTGATGAAACCCCGTCTCTACTAAACATACAAAAAATTAGTTGGGCGTGGTGATGGCCACATGTAGTCCCAGCTACTTAGGGGGCCGAGGCAAGAGAATCGCTTGAACCCGGGAGGCGGAGGTCGCAGTGAACCGAGATCGTGCCACTGCACTCAAGCCTGGGTGGCAGAACGAGACTCCATCTCAAAAAAAAAAAAAAAGTTACCATCTTAAACCTTAAGGCTCATCCATGTTGTAACATGTGTCAGAATTTCCTTACTTTTTAAAACAGAGTAATATCCCATTTTGTGGATGGACCACATGTGTTCAGGTGAGTACCTAGGACTATAGTCAGAAATGGGATCTTACTATGTTGCCCAAGCTGGTCTCAAATTCCTGGCTTCAAGTGATCCTCCCACCTCAGCCTCCCAAAGTGTTAGGATTACAAGTGTGAGCCACCATGCCTGACTGAGTTAATTTTTGTATACAGTGTAAGGTAAAGATCCAACTTCACTTTTAGAAAAAATGTAAATGGATTTCCAATTTTCCCAGCACTATTTGATGGAAGGACTGTCCTTTCCCCATTAAATGGTGTTGGTACTCTCATCAAAAATCATCTGACTGTATATGCGAGTGTTTATTTCTGGGCTATTGTATTCCGCTGGTCCGTATGTCTGTCTGTATGCCTGTACCACACTCTATTGATTACTGTAGCTTTGTAGTGAGTTTTGAAATACGGAAGTGTGAGTCTTCCAACTTTATTCTTCTTTCCATATTGCCTTGATTGCCGGTCATGGTGGCTCACTCCTGTCATCCCAGGACTTTGGGAGGCTGAGGTGGGAACATTGCTTGAGGCCAGGAGTTTGAGAGCAGCCTGGGCAACACAGAGACCTTTTTTCTACAATAAGCAATTTTTAAAAATTGGCGGGGCATGGTGGCTCACACCTGTAATTCCAGCACTTTGGGAGGCTGGGGTGGGTAGATCATGAGGTCAAGAGATCAAGACCATCCTGGCCAACATGGTGAAACCCTGTCTCTACTAAAAATACAAAAATTTAGCTGAACGTAGTGGTGCACACCTATAGTCCCAGCTACTTGGGAGGCTGAGGCAGGAGAATTGCTTGAGCCTGGGAGGTGGAGATTGCAGTGAACCGAGATCACGCCACTGCACTCCAGCCTGGGCGACAGAGGGAGACTCCATCTCAAAAAAGAAGGTGGAACGGTATAGTCCCAGTTACTCAGGAAGCTGGGGCAGGAGGATCAATTGAGCCCAGAAGGTTGAGGCTACAGCGAGCTATGATCGTGCTACTACACTTCAGACTGGGTGACAGAGCAAGGCCCTGTCTCTAAAAAAAAAAATAAAAAGATTGGCTTGACTATTCAGAGTCCCCTGCAGTTCCATATGAATTGTAGAATGGATTTTAAAATTTCTTTAAAAAGCGCTGTTGGATTTAGGTAGGTAGTTATGGTGTTGAATCTGTAGATTGCTTTGAGTAGTATTAACATCTCAATATTAAGTCTTTCAATTCATGAACATGGGATGTCTTTTAATGTCTTCTTTAATGTCTTTCAGCAACATTTTGTAGTTTTTATTGTAGAAATCTTTCACCTCCTTGTTTAATTTCTAAGTGTTTCATTCACTTTGACGCTACTGCAAATGGACTTGCTTTCTTATTTGGTTTTGGGTTGCCATTTGTTAGCGTATAGAAATGAGCTTGATTTTTGCAGGTTGGTTTTGTATGCTGCAACTTTGCTGAATTCATTTATTAGTTCTAACAGATTGTGTGTGTGTGTGTGTGTAATCTTTAGTTTTTGGTGCACAAACAAGATTTTACTTCTTCCTTTCCAATTTGGATGCCTGTGTGTCAGCATGTGTGAGTGATAGTGTGTAGCAGGGGAGTGCTGTGTGCATGTGTGTGTGTGTGCACACGCATGTGTGTTTGAGAGAGAGATGGGTGAAGTCAGCTGGCTGGCCTGGGTGCTCTCTGGGGCTAAAGAGCACCACTCCTGGGAGTCCCTGCTCCACAGGACAAGGGAGTGCGCTGGAGTTCGGGGTCCCTGCTGACAGGACAAGGGAGTGTGCTGGAGATCGGGGTCCCTGTTGACAGGACAAGGGAGTGCGCTGGAGTTCAGGGTCCCTGTTGACAGGACAAGGGAGTGCGCTGGAGTTCGGGGGTCCCTGCTGACAGGACAAGGGAGTGCGCTGGAGTTCGGGGTCCCTGCTCACAGGACAAGGGAATGCGCTGGAATTCGGGCAGCAGGTTCACATTAGGGGTGTTTTCGTAGATGTCTCTGGATTTCAGTAGCTGGATCCCAACCAAAGCAATTGGTGGCAGCTTTGAATTGTAAAATTTCACTGCTTCTGAAAGACCTCTCCTTCTGTGTGTCTTCTCCACATCCTAGGCGAAAAATTGTTTCAGAGCGAATCTCAGGAAGGGCTGCTGCCACTGGAATGTGGGCCAGTCTGCCCGGGACAGATCCCTCTTTCAAGCAAGCATCTGCCCTTCTCCCAGTTCAGTTGGAAACTTAAGATTGTCCAGGCCAGGTGGCCTCCGGAAGAGGCCAGGTGGAAGTCCTGGTGTGAGCCGAGGAGTTTGGTCTCCTTCTCACAAGCAGTTGCCAGCCATGGGCACATGCACATTCTTGCCTTCTCCATCATTCTTCCCTTTGGAGGGAGAACCTGGGAGTGCTGCGGCGCCCCACGGAGGGTGAGAACCTGGGAGTGCTGCGGCGCCCCACGGAGGGTGAGAACCTGGGAGTGCTGCGGTGCCCCACGAAGGAAAGCTGGGGCGGGAGATGTCCACGGGCGGGGGCGTTCTGCCCTGCCCCTCCATGGGTCACTGCGCCTGCCTGGTCAGATGGCAGAACTTTCTGGGCACAGAGTGGGGGCTGTAACCACACTTACTGCACAGTTGTTGCAAGAATCAAATGTCAGCTGCTTGGTGCCCAGCTCGGTCCAGGTGAAGTGCTTTGTTGGGGGCAGACCCTGCTGTGAATCTGAGTGGATAGAGGCTCGTGCAAGAGGCCAGGCCTCCAGCAGCACAGGGCACACAGGTGGTCTGACACCTGCCCCAACACACTTCTGCTTTGTTCCCCAAACCCACTGGCTTGATGGAAGCATTTCCGTCCTCTCCTGGTGGGCACCCCTGTGCTCTTCACTGCAAACCTCCTTTTTAAGAAGGTTGAGTCCTGAGAAACTCCACGTGCACACACATCCCCCGCGGCCACCTGACCTGCCAGGGTGGCCTGGGTGTCAGTGTCGACAGCTGGGTGGCACTGCCTACGCCGGACATTCTGCTAATAGCTGGGTGGTCATGCCTTCCTCTTCTGAATCAACCTCACTCGGAAGCTCAGCTCAAACCCTGCCAGTCACCCAGCAGCCGCGGATGGGTGAGTCACTGTGATAAACACAGATGAGGAAATACAGAGTCATCTCCCCACAATTCTGTACTCCGTGTGTGAGGAAGACAGAGAGCGGGGTGGGCGGAGAGACAGAGAAGGCTGGGGAGGAGGAGGAGGAGCCCAGAAGGAGCTGGAACGGCCTTTCTGGGTGAGAACACAGCGTGTGCCAGCCTGACCCTGTGGACCACAAGGCTCACGGTGCCCACCTTCATGGGCCTGGACTTGCCCATGGACTTGCCCAGTGGGTCCTGAGGGCTTGTGTGGCCCCTCACTCTGACCCAGGACAGCCCGAGGGGTCCTTCAGCGTCAGACCTGTTCTCCAGGCAGGACCCAGCAGAAACCCCTCCCCTGTCTCCACCCACAGGCCTCCTTGTCCTTTACAAAGTGTAGGGGTCACTCTAGAGTTTTTCCTTAGGGGCTCAGAAAGTCAGCCACACTCCGCCATCACAGTCAGGCTTGATGGGGTCAGACAGGCGCGGGGTGTGGTAGGGAGTGTCTAGCAGTCGCTCTTGGGGTGTGAGGAGTCCTGGTCTGCTCCCCCGACAGCGGGCTTCCAGCTTCCAATGCGAACTTGCTGGCTGCAGAGTTGGTGTGAGATGTTCGCCTTGGAAGGCAGACGCACCCTCAGGGCATCAGGAAGTCTTGGTCAGGGGGATTGTGTTAGGGGAGAGACCGCCTTAGCTGAAGGGGGTTTCGCGTGTGTGGTTCTGACCCGGCCTGCTGCACAGGCTCAAGGCTCACAGGATGTCCTTCCTCCAGGGTCACCCTGGGCCCCTGTACTGCAAATCTATGGCACCCACGGGCAGCAGGGCCTCCCCAGACAGCCCATCACACAAAAGACCACCTGCGGCCGGCCCCTCACCTGGAGGGGGTAGCACAGCTACAGCCACGCTTTACCACTCCCTGGGGCGGAGACTGAGGGCCCTGTGGACGGCCAGTCCTTACCAGGCTCCCACTCAGGGGCAGCCCCAGAAACAAGCACACGTGTACTGTTAGAAACATCTAGGGGGAGGCCGCATAACTGGAGGACCAGGAGGAGCATTGTGGCATCTTGGGGCAGTCTGTCCTGTGCCCTGTGGCAGAGCTGAGCCGCATGGCAGAGCTGAGTCGCGTGGCAGAGCTGAGTCGGCTTCTGAGAGGGAGCATCCTGTTCCCTGCAGCCCTGGCAAGAGCCACCAGGCCAGCTCGTCCCATCCGGAGGAGCCTCCCTTAGGTGCTGGCTGAGGAGGCCCAGGGTCTCTGCTGATGGTCGGTTCATCCAGCTATGCTGCTGACCCTGCCTTCTCTTTGAGCCAGAGGTTCTGCCACCCATGGGCCAGGCCGCGGTGGGTAGGGGTGGTGGCGGGGATTGGTGAGGTCCCCCAGGGTGTGGCAGACACTGGAGGAGGGTGTCTGGGCTCCGACTGCCCCCATGTGGAATCTTGGGCATGCTGCTCAACCTTCAGCCTCGGTTTCCTCTTCCACGAAAGGGGAAAACAGTGGCTCAGGCTGGCAGTGGGACTAAGGAGGTGATGCCTACGTGGTGGCTATTGTTAACACCACAGTCGCTCTTTTGCTTTAGGAAATTGTCTCAAGGAAGTTCTTGTTAAAATGCAAATGTTGGTTGTAAATTATCCCTCCTCCTACCTGGCACCAGCTGACTCATCAGAAGGGCTAGGGGAACAGAAGGGGCAACAGTGGGGGGCACAGGGAAGCCCTGGCTTGCAGCTCTGGGGAGATGGCACTGCCCCTCAGGTACCGCAAAGCTGCCACCACACGTTGCCCCTGCCTCAGAGCTGCCCACGAGGCCCTCCCGAACTGTCCGGCCAGCCTGGCTGCCTTGGCTGGGCCCCTCAGCAACCCCTTCACGGTGTTTGTTCAGCCACAACGCCTGCTGGTTGCCCATGGCCCTGGAGTGCTGTTGCCCTGGCCCTCCCTTCCCTCTTCTCCAGTTCCGGTTCATCACCATTCGAGGACCCCTTCACTTCTGTGTCTCTCACTCCCCTGCACTTGCTGGGAAAGCCTCTCCCTCGAATTCTCCGTGCACCGGGCAGCGGCTGCAGCTCTAGCGCAGGCAGAGCGGGAGCCGAGACGAGAGCCCCAAGTGTCTTCTCTGCCCGTGTGACTGTCAGGCAGGCTCCAGCCACCTCCCTTGCTGTGCCAGGTAACCTGTCCCACATGTCCATCTTCAGATCCCCCCGCCATGGGACCTTGGCACGTGACGTCCCCTTTCCTGCCAGGCTCAGGCCCTGGCTTCATTCAGGTCTCCATGGCACAGTTTCCTGCCTGGACTCCCTCCATGGCTGTGGCCTCTGCACACCCAAGCCACCTAGCCTTCTGCTGCGTGGCCCGCGCTGCTGCTTGCCATCATGGGTATTTTTTAAAAGGTGATTAATAACTCCTGCACCTTGAAAGAGTTAGGGGACCACCTTATTCTGAGAACTCATGAAGGGACAGAATCAAGTATGTATCCTGCTTGTCTTGGCAAACAAAGAGTTGATGACGGAAAGTTCTTTATAGAAAGTTAGCTAATAGGTCGGGCACGGTGGCTCACGCCTGTAATCGCAGCACTTTGGGAGGCTGAGGCGGGCGGATCACAAGGTCAGGAGATCAAGACCATCCTGCCTAACACAGTGAAACTCCGTCTCTACTAAAAAAAAAAAAATTAGCCGGGCATGGTGGTGGCGCCTGTAGTCCCAGCTACTCGGGAGGCTGAGGCAGGAAAATGACATGAACCCGGGAGGCGGAGCTTGCAGTGAGCCGAGATCGTGCCTCTGCACTCCAGCCTGGGCGACAGAGCCAGACGCCATCTCAAAAAAAAAAAAAAAAAGTTAGCTAATAAATGAAGAATGAATTAAAATAATGCCATTTTGCAACTTCAGTGAAATCTCAGATGTGGGCATTGGTCCTCAATGGCTGCGGAAATTAGGAGGCGGCAGGCTGACAGGGGCCTCCACAGTGTGGGGCAGGTTGGCCATAGATGGACCCCAATTGATCTAATCAGAAGGACAGGGCCAACCAGACCCTGTGCGCCTTCAGATGGGACGTGCTGAGAATCGCACAGCCCGACTGGGACCAGCCTCCAGTTCTAAGCACTGGTGTACCAGCACAGAGGGAAATGTACTGAACTGCACCTAGCCACGCAGAGGCCGTGAGACCCGGCAACAACCTGGTGTCCTGTCCTCAACAAATCAATGAAAGGAGAAGGAGAAGGAATCTCGTCTGTTGATTAAAAAAAGATGAGCTCTCGCCGCCAAACGCAGCACGCAGACCTTGTCTGGACCCTGTTGTCATAAGCCAACCAAACTGAGGCTGCCGAAAGCATTGATGAAGGCGTTGGGAACTTTGGCGGTTTGAAGGAATTACTTACTTTTGGGTGAGAATGGGATCGTGATTATTTTTTAGAAAGAGCTGTCATTTAGAGATTCTACTGCACTGTTGGTGGTGAAATGAGAGATTTACTTAAAAATGCGCCAGTGGTGCTGGTGTGGGGACGGGGCTCGGGGTGCCATGGGGTGCAGATGAGAGGTCACTGGTCACCAGCCACTGTGATGAGGGCTGCAGGGCTGGCAGGTACAGGGTGTTCAGCATACTTTGGTTTCCGTTGGTATGTATTTGGCAATTTCCTAATAAAAAGTTAAAAATTGGCCGGGCCCTGTGGCTCCTGCCTGTGATCCAGCACTTTGGGAGACTGAGGCAGGAAGATCACTGGAGGCCAGGAGTTTGCGACCAGCCTGGGCAATAGAGCAAGACCTTACCTCTATGAAAAAAAAATTAGCCAGGTGTGGTAGCACATGCTTGTAGTCTCAGCCATTCGAGAGGCTGGGGCAGGAAGATTGCTTGAGTCCAGGAGCTTGAAGTTGCAGTGAGCCAGGATGGTGCCACTGCACTCCAGCCTGGGTGACAGAGTGACGCCTGTCTGAAAAAGATGTTTTTAAGTGAAAAATCAGCCAATAGGTGGATTATTCATCCCATAATCACCATTTGGCTGAAAAGGTAACATTTTTCCTTTGGGTCACAAAGGGCTTCTGTAACCCCAGCAAAGTAATATTACTTAAACTCCAGGAAGCCCTCAAAACAGGCAGTGTTATAAGGTAGGATGGTTTACACAAGCATGGAAACAAATAAATGACATAAACCCTGATTGTGTGTGGAACCCATTTTATATGTTTGTGTGTTTTGTTTGCTTTCAAGAAGTTTAAGGTGTTTGGAAGAATCACTCACCCTAAATCATGAAATCATCACAATTTATGTTCAGAGATTGCAGTAAAGACAGGCATAAGAAATTATAAAAGTATTAGTTTGGGGAACTAATAAATATCCATGAAATCTTCACAATTTATGTTCTTCTGCCACGGCTTCAGCTGGTCCCTCCATTCCGGGTCCCTGACTTTCCGCAACACGTCGGAACATTGCATCCTTCCAGATGGACCCCATGTGCCCCTTCACAGCTCACCCCGTTCCTGTCGCAGGCCCTGGCAGCCCTGGCATAGCTCCCAGCTTTGTGGACGTGCCTGCTCTGAATACTTCTCAGCAGCAGAGTCAGACAGGACATGGCCTCTCGCTGAGCAGCATGTCCTGAGGCTCGTCTGTGCTGTGGCATGAGTCAGAGCCTCCCTCCTTTCCATGGCTAAACCAGGTTTCATCGTATGCATGTACTGTGCATCTGCCCAGCAGCCGATGGATGCTGGGGTGCCCACTTTGTGGCTATTGGGAACCAAGTGGCTGAATACTTCACGGCCATTTGTGTTCACGACACCGGGTGCACATGTGTTCCCGTTTCTCTCGCACAGACACCTAGGAGTTGATGTCTTTTATGAAAAAGTAAGTTTTTGAGAAAGTTAGGTATGCCTAGGGAACAAGGTTCAGAAGGCACAGAAGCAACCAAAGGAAGAGTGAATAGTGAACGTCTTGCGGTGTCTCCTACTGTTATCTCCCTAAAGGCGGTCATTGTCGCCAGATTCTTGTGTTTCTCCTGAGGCCTTTCCATGGCTATCAGCATTTGATGTAAAAGAGATGTGTCTTGGTTTGGGTTCCCCTGAAGGCAGAGCCCAGGCGGGGGCTTGGGTGCAGGTGGATTACTTGGAGGGGACCCAGGAAGCCCGAGGGAACGGGGGGAGCAGTGGGTGGAGAGGTGGGAAGAAAGAAGGAGTCTGTGCAGCCAAGTTGCTGAGCGGTTCCCACGGAGGGCAGCCATGCTCAGTTCTACCAGGCCCTCCACGGGCTGTGCCTCTGAAGGACGGGAGGCTGGGTTATTTGTGGGAGGACCCGGACTCCTCCTGGCTGAGGCTGGCCCTAGGGATCGCCACCTCCACTTTCTGCGGCTTAGGTAGGATCTTTGTGTAGGTGTTTGCACAGACAGTAGCTTTGTCTGTCCACAGTTCTGTACTTTTCTGTATTCACTTGACCATGTATCTTAGGAACGTACGTCAATTGTTTTTTTTCTGAGATGGAGCCTTGCTCTGTCACTCAGGCTGAAGTGCAGTGGTGCCATCTTGGCTCACTGCAACCTCTGCTTCCTGGGTTCAAGCTATTCTTCTGCCTCAGCTTCCTGAGTAGCTGGGACTACAGGCACATGCCACCACGCCCGTCTGGTTTTTGTATTTTTAGTAGAGACAGGATTTCGCCATGTTGGTCAGGCTTGTCTTGAGCTGCTGACCTCTGGTGATCTGCCCACCTCAGCCTCCCAAAGTGCTGGGATTACTGGCATGAGCCACCCACCCAGCCCCATACCTCACTCTTAAATGGAACATAATCTTCCCTTGTATGGATATGCTGTGGTTTATTCACTAGCCTTGCCTAATGATAGACCTTTAGATTTGTGTTTTTCTGTGAGAAATATAACTACTTTGAAATGCATGAGAAGTAAGATGGGTGGGCGGATGTGGGCTAGGCAAGTGTAGTGCGGTGTGAATGGGAGCATCTGGGGGCGAGTGGATCTTCACTGCACAACTGGTTAAATACATTGCTGTGTGTTTGAAAGGTTCAAAAAGTAAAACGGTGGGGATAGTGCTGGTCTCTTAAGTGTTGAAGCCCCAAGACAGCGGTACTGTGGGGTGCAGGGTCCATCAGCTCAGCTTCTTCCCAGATAGGCGAGGGCAGGGAACCTGAGACCCCTGGACCCCTGGCAGGAGGGCACCTGGAAGGGCCGTGGGAAGCCCTGGAGTGCCTCGGAGCAGGGAACCCAGTACAGTGCGTGATTCTGATGCCTGAGCCTTGGGCTTGGTGAGGTGGCCCCTCATAGAAGCCTTACCGCCTACTCTTTGCCCTGTTTCTGCTGGACAGGAGCACTTGAAATCAGGGTCTGTCACTGTATCCGCAATAACAGGAACATGTGGAGACCCCTCATCACGCGTGGAGCTCACTCCTGCTCACAGCAAGCCTGTAGGTGCAGCCCCTGCAGACCCCATGCATAGGTGGGGACGTGGAAGCCCCAGGATGCAGGGGGACAGGTCAGTGGGTGGTCCTGTCCAGCCAGCTCTTCTGCCCTCACGTCTGCTGGGTGACTTGGCAGTGTGCAGTGTCATGCTGGTCCCCCTGGCGGGCCTGGGGCCAGCTGACTCTGCCAGGGAGGGGGTGGGTTTTCAGGCTGAATAGGCTGGGAGCAGGGACAGAGAAAGAGAGGTGAGATGGGACTGGGGCTGGGTGGACTGTCCCTGTGTGGAGTTTGTGTCACCTGCTGTGACATGACATTGTGACATGACATTGTGATGTTGGCTGCAGCAACAGAGGGCAGCTGGGAGGTACTGTTGTGGCGGCTGCAGCTCCCTGCCTGGGTGTGGCATGGCCTGAGCATGAGGACCCAGGCCAGTCTCAGCCAGTTGTCCAGAACCTGCAGGAAGTGCTGGCTCCACCAAGAAGGGGAGTGGGGGCCTGGCCACCCCGATCATGGGAATAGAAGAGGCAGCTGCGAGGGCGGGAACCTGTGCATGGTGGGGTTAGAACCAGCCGCCTAGAAACTGAGCACTAGACAGGCACCGAGTGACACAGATTTCCCCATATGTTGGCACCTGTGCTGCCGGCTGCCTTGGGGCTGAGTTACGACGAACACCACTAGCTCCCAGCGGGACGTGGGACATGCAGGGCTGAGCTGGACGTGTGAACTGGTCTTTCCTCATGGGATCTGAATCCCTTCCTGTCCCTGCCATGGGAAGGGCTGGGGTGCATGTGGATGGCTGGGCAACAGCAGGAGGGCGGCAGGCTTGAGGGCCACAGTAACAGCTGCTGAGGGCTGGACCCTTACGTCCCCCAAGACTCATAGGCGGAAATCCTCACGGCCAAGGCAGTGGCATTAGGAGGTGAAGCCTTTGGGAGGTGATGAGGCCTGGAGGACAGAGCCCTCATGCTGGGATTAGTGCTCTTAGGAAGGAGAGCTCCCTTGCCCCTTCCACGTGTGAGGACACAGTGAGAAGATGCCTATCTGCGAGCTGCAGGTGGGCCCTCACCAGAGCTGGGCCATGCGGGCACCTGGTCTGGGACTTCCAGCCTGCAGGACTGTGAGAAATAGGTTTCTGCTGCTGAGAAGCTGCCAGTCTGTGGGATTTTGCTATAGCAGCCAGAATGGACTAAGACAGTAGAGGAATGGGAGATTCACGCTGGAGCTGAGAGCCTGACGTGGGAACGTGACAGGCCAGCGAGGCTGTAGATATGGACACACATCACTGCTCGCGGGGCGCCCGCACTTAGAGCACAGTGAACCAGACGGCGATGAAGCAAAGCCACCGCCACCAATTTCGAGGTTCAGCCAGCAGGCACTGACCACACCAGCAACTCGGTGGCACCCAGCATGCCCGGTGGCATGTCCCTTCCGTGGATGGGGCACCAACCCAGCGTGTGTGTGTGGTGGGAGTGTGTGGTGCAAGCACACCCGGCGGGAGCTCCTCTGGTGCCATTGTGTGGCAGCAGCTGCTGCGCACAATGCAGCTGACTTTGCCCCCTGCACTCTTAGTGTCCCCATATCTGTGTCCAGTGGGCAGCTGTGATGGGACATCTGGAGTTGCCGTTGCCTGTCACAGGAACAAGCATTGGTGGGCAGACCCTAGCCCAGAGGAGGCCCCAGGGGCAAGCCACCAGTCTGAGGGGGCAGAAGGTGGGGAGGGTGAAGGGTCCACCCTCTTCTGGTTCCTGTCATGCGTGGATCTCCAGTGCCCACCTCATTCCTGGTGGACACCGTACTGTCGGGTTCAGTGGGCTTTGGGAATGCCAATATGGCTGATTGCAGGGTGGCCTCGGGCAGCCCGTGACGGGGTCAGGTCAGAGACGGGAGAAGGAGAAGCTGCTTTAGAGACACTGCCACTAGAAAGAAGGAAAGGAAGGGACTGTCAGACTGGGGCTGCCAGGAGGGCGTGGTGGCCAGGGTGGGGGACACGCTGCTGTCATGTCCCCGCATGGGTCCACCGATCAAGGAAAAGGAAGGGAGGAGAGCCGTGCTCCTGGGGGTTTTGCGAGAGCTCCCCTGGCTTACCTCCTCCTCAGGGCTGGGCATGGGGAGCTTCTACAGAGGTCATTTTCTCCTGAAACCCAGGGCCCAGAGTGGCATCAGCTTGTGAGGGGAGCAGGAAGGGCCCTGAGGGCTGATGGTACAGGCCCTGGACAGCCTGGAGAGCTCTCCCACCGGGAGTGTTACTAACCTCCGCCAACACCTAGGCGACCTCATTTAATCCTTACAGGAACCCTGAGGGGCAAACTGAGAGGCTTGGCGACTTGCCTGAGGTCATACAGCTAGCAGAATTTCGTGAAAAGCCGGGATTCCACCACACCCTCAACGTCTCCTTGCCTCTTTGTCTTCAGAATTAGATCAATTTGCTAAAACTCTGTTTGCCCAGGCCTGGTGGACCCGAGCTGACTCCCAGAGTGGTCTAGTTAGTGAGTAACAAAATGGCCCCCAAAGACTTCTTGCTGTTTTGTGGCGGCCACTTTTCCTGATATGCATTGGTGCAGCTTGACTGAACGTCTTTTCTTCTGAATGTGCCCTTAACCCTGGCTCACGTATTTTGCTGGAATTTTCAGCCCCTGCTCCTGCCTGTGCTGCCAAATGGCTGTGGCCAACTGCCCAGACAAGGTTTAAAGTTTCTGTCTGAAGTCTTGGGAAAATGGATCGTTTAGAGAATTGATTTTCAGCAAACTGACCAATCAAGGTCATTTTGTGAATTGACTTTCAGAGAATTGATTTTCCATATCCTGATCCAATGACTAAACTTTTAAAAACGAGTCTGCAAGCCCCAATTCAGAAGCACAGGATTTTGCATGTTAAGAAACAGTTATGGGAACACAACATCCTGAGTGTATTAAATGCCACTAAATTGCGCACTAAATTTCAAATGGCTAATTTTATGTTATCTGAATTTCACTGCAATTAAGAAACATCCAACAAAATTCATACCCAGAACATGAATTCACTCCAGACCAGACGGAGTTAAATTTATGGAGGAATCTAATAAAGACTCTTAAATAATCTACCAAAGAGATAAGAAAAAGGGACCACAGCCATCAATGTAAATACATTACAAAAACCGAACGGCAGATTCAAGACAGGAACAGATAGGTGTGAAAATGGCACATCCTGGAAACAAAAAATACAGTCACCAAGACAAAAGGCTCAGCAGATGGGATAGGATCAAGTACACAGCTGAAAAGAGAATTAGTGAAGTAGAAGAGAGAAATACGGAATTTGACCAGAATGCAAAACAGAGAGACAGAGATGACAATTTCTTTTTTTTTTTTCTGTAAACAAAGTCTCATCCTATTGCCCAGGCTGGAGTGCAGTGGCACCATTTCCGCTCACTGCAAGCTCCGCCTCCCGGGTTTAAGCAATTCTTGTGCCTCAGCCTCATGAATATCTGGGACTACTACAGGCGTGTGCCACCGTGCCCAGCTGATTTTCGTATTTTCAGTAGAGATGGGGTTTTGCCATGTTGGTCAAGATGGTCTTGAACTCTTGGCCTCAAGTGATCCACCAACCTTGGCCTCCCAAAGTGCTGGGATTACAGGTGTGAGCCACCATGCCCGGCCTGAGATGATTTAACACGTGTGCATGCATGTGCACACACAGACGTGCACACACAGCAACTGAAAATGAAAGCCCTGGGCCTCAGGGGTCCCCATCCATACAGGGGGAGGGTTGGGCTGGGGTGACTTGAGCTCACCCGGGGTGTTTGGCAGGGTCTTTATGTCATCAGTCCTGAGGGTCCTGTGGAGCCTGTTCCTGCTGGCGCATTGGCAGCTCAGAGCCACACGCCTCTCCCGAGGGTGCTCTGGCTGCCCATCTGCCCCTGGCCCTCCTTCCCTCGGTCACCCTAACAGCTGCACCCACAGCACAAGGTCCCCTGGAAACGCACAGCGAGGCTGGAGCCGCTGCAGGCAGGACACGGCCCTGCGGGTGTTTCATCTCGTTGTGAGAGGTTTCCAGTGGGCACAGGTAGTGTCTGCCTTCACGCGTCCTTCCAGAAACAAGGGACCCTGGGCCACGGGAAGAGCGCACCCTGCACTTCCATGTCTGTGTGGGAGTGGCCCATCCACTGGAGATAGCCTGTGCCCCCCTAGCAAGACCACGCTCATTTTGTGAGAGCTGCCGCCATCCTGTGGCACTTGGGCCTGGAACTCGCATTCCTGCTCCATTCTGAGGGCCAAGCGATGTTGCTAGATGCAGAGAGATGGGGGCCTGGGGTGGCCGACACCCAAAGCATCCTTGGTGGCTCTTTTTTTTTGGGACAGGCATGGGAAGGCTCCCCTCCCGCCCCCTGGATCTGCCTGTGAGCACAGGGTGCCCCTGAGGGTGTCCAGAATGAGAACAAATTCTGTTTGGGACAGAGTCTTACTCTGTTGCCCAGGCTGACCTATAGTGGTGCGATCATGGCTCACTGCAACCTGGAACTCCAGGGCTCAAGTGATCCTCCCACCTCAGCCTCCTGAGGAGCTGGGACCACAGGGGCACATCACCATGCCTTCCTAATTTTTTTTTTTTTTTTTTTTTTGAGACAGGATCTTGCTATGTTGCCGAGGCTAGACTCAAACTCCTGGCCTTACGTCATCCCCCTCAGCCTTCCAAAGCCAGCTAGCTTTTGATTGCAGATTCTAGCTCAGTTGCAGGACATGAGGAAGTGGGGTGTGGAAATCACAGCAACACCCTCTCCCCAGGGTGCTTTCCGTGGCCGTGGACACAGCCCACCTGGCCGGCTCTGAGAGCAGCGACACTCCTCTGGACGCTCCAGGCCATCCCTGTGCGGGAGCCCGGTGTGTCATAAGTGACGGACAAGCCGTCTTTACCTTGGGGGAGACCGTTGTGGGTGCCTCTCCACAGGCTCGGACATCTGTAATTCCCCAAATGTAGATGCCGCGTTGAACAGTCCCTTAGACTTCACCGGGGCACCGTGTGGTCACTGTGCACGCCCTTCCCAGGTCAGCGGCGGAATTCCATGGAAAAGGTTTTGATGAATAATTCCAACTCAGCGGTCCAGGAGCTCAACCTTCTGTTTTTAGAACAGTGCCCCCCGTTGTGGAAATCCTCAGTTCAGCCACTGGGAACTCCCCAGTTTCGAGGGCAGGCGTTGGCAGTTTCATCTGGTCCAATACCAATTCCACGTTCCTCTGCCCCCTTCAGCAGTCTGCGCAGCCTCCCGGTGACGCAGCCTCCTGGTGACACAGCCTCGCTGGCTGCCGTCCTGTACCGGGCCCAGGTGACGCCGTGGGACGTCTGTTATTGAGGCGGCCCCGGCCCCTGCCATGGGGTTTCCCGCTTTGGGGTCCTTGCATCTGTGTGGCTTCTTCCTTGCTCTCAGCAGTCACCTGGTTGTCAGTGGCCCACATCCATCAGCCCCCCATCATTCTGACTTGGTATTTTGATCATCCGCCGGAAAGCCAGACAGCCGGCCTTGCTGGACCATGTCTGCAGTGGGAATTTCGAGGCCGAGAGGGGCCCCTGGGAGTGCACCACGTAAATGGGGGCTTGCACACGGGGAGGGAGGCTCTTGTTCTGATGTTCTGGGATATTTTCTGCCCCTTGTAGAACCACAGGTGTGTGCAGGGAGCCCTGAGGAGGCCAGAGAAGGGTGAGCAGGGGGCCGAGGGTGCTGCGGCGAGGCCAGGCTGCAGATGGAGCTGGGGCTTCAACTCAGGAGCTGGTCTTCCCTGCTGGGGCCGCGACGCCCGCCGCTTTCCTGCCGGCTCTCTGGGTCAAGGCCTGGAAAGGCTTTCTTCTCAGGCTTCTCATCAGCTTATCGGCCCATTTAGGTAACGGCACTTCCTGTCCATTAACCTCAGCCGCGCTGAGATCAGCTCTCCACACTCACTTGGCGGGAGCCTTCCTATTTGGAGAGTAAAAAGAGCGTGGCCTCCGCAGCGGCCGGGAAGTGGAAAGCCCTGGCTTCCTGGTTCCAGAGAACAAACAGGGGATGCGGCTCCCAGATGCAGCCGAAAGTGCTCTGGGGATGGGGACAGTCAGCCGGGGCCTGTCCCAAGCGGCTGCCTTGTTACACTGATGTCCTGGCCCCTGAGAACACATCAGTAGGGCCTGGCCGGACCCTGGGCTGATGCCACTCTTAGGGGTGAGATGGGGAGCCTGGCCCAGGCTGAGACCCCCACCCTCCACCCAAAAGGTGTCCGGGCCTCCAGGCCCTGCAGAGCACACTGGGGGCTCAAGACGGCGCCTCTTCTGTGGGACTTGGCCACAGCCTGTCTGACGCCTCACTTCTCTGACTCTTGGAGGCATGGTGCTGGCCTGTCTGTGAGTCCCAGAGCCCCCAACAGAGCTTGCTCCAGGGCCAGGCCCGGCCCCCTCACCGCCTCTCAGCCAGGCTCAGCTGGTGGCTGGCTCTGCCAGGGAGAAGCCCGGTCTCTCTCTTTCTGCCTCCAGCTACCTCTCCCGGGCTGCTGCGGCATCGCCCCAAGCCTGGGCACCAGTACCAGCCTCTGTTCCTCCAGCCCATATGATGGCTCCATGCTACCTGGGGACTCCCTCCAGCCAGGCCAGGTGTGCTGGGCAGCCAGGGTCCCTGGGAGCCCCTTGATAGGGACTGATGGCAGGTGGGGAATAAGTAGCCAAGTGTCTCCTGCCAGCGGGGGCAACTCTGCAGGTGGCTCTGCAGCCTCCCTAGTCCCCCATGGGTGTCTGCCCCCCAAGACCCCCATGGGACACCTGCCCCTTTGTCCTGACTCTTGTTCCTTCCCTCTCCCCTCCTGGGGTGGCCAGGGGTCACCTGTCATGTAACCCTGAATCCTGTCCCAGCCTCTGCCCCTGGGGAACCCGCCCAGCAAGCCATCGCCCTCACTAAGGTCCAGGCCATCTTCCATGGTCCCCTAACCACCTCATTCTTTCTGGCCCCGGAGGCCATCACCATCCAGGGCACAAGGAGGCCTGCCCTTTGGCCAGGCGGCTGCCTGTCCTCTGACCCTGGGCTGCGGACAGGGGGAGGGGAGAGCTGGAAACCGGGGTCAGGAGGATGCCAGCAGGTCCGTCACTCCCTGCCTGGATCCGGCCAAGTGCGGGGGACCTTGGCCAGTGTCCTAGAGAGCTGGCGTACCTCCTGGGCCTGACGCGGGCTTCCCGGATTGCATAAAGGCTCCTTCTCCTTACATAGCCAGGGCAAAGGTGCATGACAACCCTGAGCAAGTCAAAACAGCCGTCAGCGGCGGGAAACCTCGGTGAACAAACACCGGGAGAGTGGTGAGTAGCTGCCAGGAAAGCCCCGGCCTCCGGCAGGAAAGGGACTCTGGGTGGGGCGGACCCAGAGAGAAAGTGGTTAGATGTATGGACAGACAGACGGCAGGGCCGGCCAGGCAGTGCTGCCTGCAGGCTATGCAGTTGGCCTGGGGGTCTGGAGCCTCCAGGACCCACAGATGCGCCCCCACCCTCATCCCTGGCTTCTTTCGGCCCCACAGCAGGGCAGCAGCACTGCTGTCCTAGCCACACCAGGCGCCGGCGTGTCCTGGTAAAGGCCTCGTGCATTCTGTCCTGCTGGTGGGGGAGGCTGGCCTCGTGCGCTTGTCCTTAGAGGGCAGCATGAAGGTGCCACACCCCAACCTGGAGACGAGGGGAGTGGACCGCACATGAGATCCAGGCCGCCTGAGGCAGGGGCTGCCGTGACAGAATACTGCATGCTGGGGGCCTCATGCGACAGAAATGGACTCTCTCAGAGTCCTGGGGCCAGACTTCAAAATCAAGGTGTCGGCAGGGCCACCTCCTGCTGAAGGCTTCAGGAGAAAACCTTTCTGCCGCTCCCAGCTTCCAGTGGCCCAGGCGGTCCTTGGCTTGTGTCTGCATCGCTCCAGTTCTCTGCCTCCACCTCACGTGGCTGTGTCTCTGCACCTTTCCCCCTTCTCTTCTAAGAATATGTCCTTGGATCTCAAGTCCACCCTCTTCCAGGAGGCTCTCATCTCAGGATCCTTAACTTAATCCCATCTATCCGCAAAGACGCCTTTTCCAAATCAGGTCCCATTCTCAGGTTCCTCGGGTTAGGACCTGAACAAAGCTTTTGGGGGCGTTGTTCATCATCCAACCACACTTGGCATGGGACAGCCCCCTCCTGCCCCCTGGATCTGCCTGTGAGCACAGGGGTCCCCTGGGGCTGTCCAGAGTGAGAACAGATTCTGTTTGGGACAGAGCTGGCAGAGGCCCCGGACGCTGGCCTCCCGAATGGGAACAGGGCTGTGATGTTGGACCCTGTTCTCAACACCAGGCCCACGCCACCAATTTGTACTTCTGTCTGGGCCAGGCTCTCCCTTCCCCCTGCCGCAGTCTCAGGAGGGTGTCTGCAGGTTTCTCTCCCTGGGGGGCAGAGCCACGTGTGGGTTCCACTTCATTCTCCAGCTGCCCTGGTGCCGAACAGAAGCTGAGTCTGCCCCCCTCCCATATGTGGCGTTGGAGAGCCTGGGGTACCCTGGCCTCAGAGGCAGTGATGATGGGGGAGGGAGATAGATGGGAGAGGGACCTGGGACGCCATTGGAATCCCTCGGGGCTTCATCTGAGCTGTCTCTGCCCCCTTCTAGCATTCCCAGGTGAGTTTCAGGAGGCCCATGGCCCCTCCGTACTGGCCTCTGCTGCCCAGTGTCTTCCCCTTGGAGCATCTGGAAGCCCCAGACAGCACCCACCTGATGCTCAGCAGAGGGGCAGACCGAGGCCTGCAGCAGGGTGTTTTGTCGGATCGGACGCTCAGCAGAGGGGGAGACCGAGGCCTGCAGCAGGGTGTTTTGTCGGATCGGACGCTCAGCAGAGGGGCAGACCGAGGCCTGCAGCAGGGTGTTTTGTCGGAT
>NC_045452.1:35862114-35866826 GCF_002776525.5 Piliocolobus tephrosceles
TCAGCAGAGGGGCAGACCGAGGCCTGCAGCAGGGTGTTTTGTCGGATGCTGCTCCCTGACCAGGGAGTGAGAGGGAACCCACCTAGAGGTGCCGGGTGGGGTGCCTGGGCAGCGTGGCCTGCAGGCCCCTCAGCTCCTCACAGCCCCTGCCCCCAGCCTTCCCGGGCCCAGAGATCTCCTTGTTCCCCTAGTCCAGGGACAGAGGCTCAGATGTCATGCTTGAGCCCACAGGTACAGGGTTGGGGTGAAGGTGGCGCTCTCTTCATGTCTTCACCATGGCTTCTCCGCCTTCCTCCTGCTCCTGGTGGCTTATGTCCTGCCGCTCTTGATAGCCGACTGTAGTCTGTCCTGGGATGGTTATGATGCATATGTGCTGTTGTGAACCGTAACACTGAGGTCTGGTCTTACGTTGGTTTTGATTGTCCCTTCGGCTCCCTTTTCTTATTTTAATATTTTACCATTTTCCATTTTAATGTATTTGTTGTCTTTTTGGCTAAATATCTTCTCAGTTTTATTTTACTGTATATCTTTTCTGAGTGATTGCTTAGAGATTACAATATACTAAAGCTAGCCTTTCACAGTTTCTGTAGATCCTGCTTTGTGACTTCAAGGGAAGCGTGGAAGCGGTGGAAGCACTTAGACCCTGCCTGTGAGTGGTCATGTATCGTGTCTGCAAACATTAAAAATCTCACCAGATGATGGGGTGTGTGTGTGTGTGTTGTGTGTGTGTTTGTGTGTGTTTTTAGACAGAGTCTTGCTCTGTCACCCAAGCTGGAGTGCAATGGCATACTCTCGGCTCACTGCAACCTGCACCTCCTGGGTTCAAGCGATTCTCCTGCCTCAGCCTCCTGAGTTTCTTTTACTTTGCTTGATGAGAAAAAATGAAAGTTCTGAGCAAACGCGTGACAAGGGAGCTCTTGCTTTCCTCTCCTGGAGTTCTAGGCGGCTGGTGTTAGTGGCGCGTGGAACTGATCACATACATACACTGGGTCTTGAGGCCATCTCCTCCTCTCTAAGTGGAAAGGTTAGTGAGAACGGAGGGGTGGTGTGATCTGACAGTGGCTGGTGGCCTTGTTCGCCCCTGTGCTGCTGGCCTGCCACGTCTCCAGCTCTCTTAGCGGAATGGCCTACCTTTGAAAGAGGAAGTGCCGCTGACGAGTCTCGTTCCCTGGGGCCACATTCCCACGTGGCGAAGGTGGGCAGCACTGAGTTGTGCCTGTGCGTTCGCCACCATCCCCACCCTGCGTCATCCCTCGTGGCATACGTCCCTGCCTGGCCTCCCCGGGCACTGGAGGTGGCACTTCTTGTCTAGGTGTCTCCGGCCTGGTGAAGCTCCGCAGCTCCGGCCTGAGTGACGACCTGCAAGCACAGACTGGGCGCTGAGCCCACCTGAGCTGAGTCAGGGCCGGAGAGCCAGCTGAGCTGCACACTCCCAAGAGCACAGCTGGCCGTGTGGTCAGGGCCTTGGTGGACACGCTGTCCACCTGGCATGGGCATGGGGACACGGGGGCAATGCCAGAGCATTCCCAGAGCAAATGCGTGGTCGTCCCCCAACACCTCCTCCTTCGAAGTCCAGCTGCTGCCAAATGTCCCTTAAAACCCCAGGCGGGACTCCAGCAAGAGCCCCGGGAAGCTTGATGACGAGACTCCCGGCCTTGCCTGCCGGCACTTTCCCCCACTATGGCAGGCTTGGGCTGGCCCTGACATTCGTACAGGCCCCTCAGTGACTCTAACCCTGGCCCGGTTTGGGGACCACAGGGGACTCTGGGGCCCTCTTTGCTTGGTGACTTGGAGTTCTGGCCTCGTACCCCCAAGACAGCAAAGGCCCTGGCCCTTCTGGTGTCATTGCTCTCCTGGGTCCCAAGCTTGCCTGTCCCCATGGGCCAGGGCAGGGCTATGTGCCACATAAGTCACCGTTCCACGGAAGGGAAGACTGAGAAGTCACCTGGGTCAAGTGGGTCTGTGCAAGTGGACGTCCTTCCTCTTGCTGTCTGCGTGGGTCACGTTGACCAGAGTTTGTTAAGCCCAGGCCGGAGGAGGCTCACTCCCTAGGCTGGGAATGAGTTTGGTGTGGCTTCACACACATACCGCATTCACACACACACCACACACACACACACACCACACTTACACACACACCGCACTCACACACACACCACACACACACAGACCACACACACACCGCACTCACACACACAGCACACACACACAGACCACACACACACCGCACTCACACACCGCACTCACACACACACCGCACTCACACACCCTCTACCCCACATGATAAGTGAGTGGCTGGAGCAAGCCGCAAGGAGCTTTTAAGTGCACACAAGAGCTGCTTCCGCTACCTCCAGGCCTCTGATGGCTGCGGCTGCAGACAGAGCCCTCCTCGCGGTGTGTAAGAGTGAGCAAGGATGGCACAGGCACAGAGAGACGAGGCTGGGCTTCAGGAAGCAGGTCTCTGTAGGATGGAAGTGCTTAGAAAGTCATTTCTGGAAGGCCGACACCAGTCAGCACTCCCTGAGTGAAGGGACTTGGGGACGTGTGGATGTGTGCTTCCTGTATCTCCTAGGAAATGCGCCCCGAGGATTTGCGACGTGGAAATGGAACGGGGCTCTGGAGTGCTGGGCGCCCCGTACCTCGAGCAGTACAGGTGGACATTTAGCTCAGCTCGGGGTTTGTGGTCCACAGGGGTGCCAGGGGGCTGGGTGGGTTGGGGAGAGGAGGCGGGAAGTGCTGAGGAGGAGGATCGCTTGAGCCCAGAAGGTCAAGGCTTCAGTGAGCTGAGATTGCGCCACTGCACTCCAGCCTGGGGTGACAGAGCAAGACCCTGTCTCAAAAAATAGAAATAACATAAAATTGAGGTGGGACAGGGCCTTCCGTGGTGTGAGCCTCCTGCCAGTGCCAGGGCTAAGGGAGGAAGCTCTCCAGCCTGGTTGTGAGCAGAGGGGAAGCAGGAGCACTGACTCTGCAGCCCTGACAGCAGCCAGACATCAAAGATGGAGTTGGAGCGGGGGCGGGATGGGAAGGGTCAGGGACGCAAGTGGCAGGAGGTGCTGGGCAGCTGGCTCCATGCTTCCTGGCTGACTGCAAACTGTCCTGGCCATGGCCTGAGACCCGCAGGGGCCCCAGGATCTAACAGGGAGAGGGGGCGTCACCGCCCCAGGTGCAGTGTCTCTGGCCCCACAGTGCCTTTGTGGCTGCTGCTTTCTGGACCCTCAGATCCGCCAGGAGGCTCGCTGGCCCCGCTGCCGGGGGCTCCATGGAAAGAGCTGGAAGGTAAGAGAGAAAGGCAAACAGGACACTGGGCTCGGAGACTCCATGCAGGATGACCGGCCCCTCCAACCTGCCTGAACCCTCCATGGCTCCCCACCGCTTTTGGGGTCCGATCCAACTCATCATGCTGGGGATAGCTACTGCTGTGTCTGTCTGCCCCTCCTCTTCCCCACACCAGCCACGTGTCTTTAGAGGGTGACAGTCCTTCCCTGGGGGATTATCTTCAGAATATTTCATGAGTGTGGTAACAACTATGCAATAGATGGACTCAGCCAGTGATACTCAGGTCCACGTGGAGGGGGTGCTGCCGTCGGGGCGGGGAGGGGAAGGCGGTGTGAACGGTTAGCCCATTTAGAAGGCTGGCATGGGCAGGATGACTGCGGGGCCTGGGGCGCTGGGAAAATAGGTGGGACAGGCAATTCCCCGTGGGGAGGGGCGTGTGGGGAGAGGCAGGGTGAGACGTGGAGAGCGGCAGTCAGAGGGGGAAAGGGAGTGGCATTGCCCAGGTCGGGCCCTATCCCTACGCATCACACACATGCCCTGTGAGCAGAACAGAACGGGGTCACGTCCAGGTCAGGGCGGAGGAGGGTCCTGCCCAGACCCAGGCACAGGTCCTCAGGCTGACCATGGGCTCCAGGCAGCGCCACCCCTGGGACCCCCCGCCTTCCCCTCCTCTTTGGCTGATGACACAAGGCGTCTGCCACACCCTCAAGCCACAGGTGCCAGCATCACAGGCCGCCTGCCAGGCCCAAAGTTTCTGCCTGGGCCCTTGGCCACGCTGTCCTTGGCCCCTCCTGGCAGCCCCGCTCGCAGAGATGTGTCTGGGTGGGAGGCACAGACCCTCTAGGGGACAGGCTGCCTAGAACATCCCATGCCTGGCCCCCAGGCATCCCCATCCCTGCCTGGTGACAGACCCAGGAGCCTCACCAGCCCGAAGCCCACCAGCGCCGGATGAGGCCCTGCTGCTGGGTGGGCGGCCCTGCTGGGGTGACGAGGGCCCTTCGGAGGACCCCTGAAAAGTTCCCCCGACTTCAGTGACTCTGGAGGCTCCTCTGCCTGCTGCAGGCGCTGCTCCATGTTGGGGTCCTGTCCCCTCCTGGTCCTACTGAGCACACATGGGTACACATACCACACACACCACACACACACCGCCTACCACACACACCCCACATACCACACACCACACAAAGCACACCCTCCACCACACACACACCACCCAGCACACACAGACCACACCACAGAACCCCTGCAGCCCACATACCACACACCACACACAAACCACACCACACACTACATACATACACCACCCACCACATGCTCCACACACCACACACACCACACAGGCACAACACATACCACCTACCACACACACATCACCCACCACACACACACACACCATCTACCACACACACATCACCAACCACCCACACACCATA
>NC_045452.1:35867226-35901542 GCF_002776525.5 Piliocolobus tephrosceles
ACACACCACACAGGCACACACATACTGCACATCACACACCACATACCACACACACATCACCCACCACACACACACCCAACACACCCCCTGCACACCGCATACATACACACTACCCATCACACACACCTCACACACCACCCACACCAAGCACACACACCTCACACACCACCCACCACACACACATACCACACAGGCACACACACAACACATACCACATACATCCCCACACCCTACACACTGCACACCACCCACACACACCCCCACACACACACCCCACACACCACGCACCACATACCCCACACTCCACACAGGCACATACACCACACACCACACACACATCACACAGGCACACACACCACGCAGGGACACCACACACACCCTGCACACCACACATACACCACACACACCACACAGGCGCGCACACACACCACACGGGTACACATACCACACACACACCACAGCACACCCAGGCACACACCACACATACAGTACACACCACACAGGTACACACACCATACACACACTACACTAGCACACACACCACACACACACACCACACAGGCACACACACACCACACACTCCACACACCGCACAGGCTCACGCACACACACACTCCAGCACTTTCCCGCGTCCCCTCTGCCATGGCTTCTGGGGTCTGTCCCACCCTTGCAGTCTCCGCACACGTCCTGGGGGAGGCGGGAAGGCGGGCGGTGGCTCGGGCTCTGGGGGACCGAGCGTGAGGGACAGGTAGGGGACAACCAGCTCCAGGGCTGTGCGGGCAGTGACTTCAAGAACTGGGCTAGGAGCCAGTGAGGGAGTGGCAGGGTGGGCGCCAGGCGATGTGGGGGACGCGGGGGAGTGCAGACACGCCTCCAGTAGAGGTTGGTGGCCGGGGTAGCTGTGAGCAGCTGGGGAGCCCCATCCTGTCCAGTGGAGGGAGAGGGAGACACAGCCGACGCGGGGTGCATGGCGGGTTCAGGGCACAAGGCCAGTGGCAGCAGAGGCTGTGCTGATGGCCCTGGTCTCAGAGGGGCAGGGAGGGTGCGGGCCAGGTTGCGTGGGAAATGGGGTGAATTTGGGGAGCGCAGAGCCACACGGGAACAGGGTGGACAGCCTTGGAGGTGTGTGCCTTCGTGGGGACTCATGGGAACAGCAGTATGGGTGTGTGGAGACGGCTCTGCAAGGAAACGTGCGAGGTGTGTGGTGTGTGTGCACTGTGTGTAAGGTGTGTGAGGTGTGTGTGTGTGAAATGTGTGAGGTATGCAGTATGTGTGTGAAGTAGGTAGTGTGCAATGTGTGTGTGTAGTGTATGGTTGTGTGAGGTATGTGGTGTGTGTGTGAGGTATGTATTGTGTATGTGTGATATATACTGTGTGATGTGTGCATGTGTTGTGTGTGTGAGGGATGTGGAGTGTGTGTGGCGTGTGTGTGTGAGGTAGGTGTGTGTTGTGTATATGTGAGCTATGTAGTGTGTGGTGTGGGGGCGGTGTGAGGTATGTGGTGTATGTTATGTGTGAGATGAGATGTAGTGTGTGTGTGTGGTGTGTATGGGAGGTATGTGGGTGTGTGTGTGCTGTGTGCTGTGTGTGAGGTATATAGTGCGTGATATCTGTATGTGAGGTATGTGGTGTGTAGTGTGCGGTGGGTATGCGGTGTGTGTGAAGTATGTGGTGTGTGATGTGTGTGATATGTGGTGTGTGATATGTGGTGCCTTTGTGTGGTATATGGTGTGTAGTATGAGGTGTGTAGTATGATATATGTGTGGTGTGTGATGTGTGGTGTGTGATTGTGTGTGGTGTGTGTGTGATATATGGCATATGTGTGGTATGTGGTGTGTGTGAGGTGTGTAGTGTGTGTGATGTGTGTGGTGTATGATGTGTGTTGTGAGGCGTGTGGTGTGTGTGTGATGTGATGTGGGTGTGTAGTGTGTGGATGGTATGGCATGTGGTGTGTGTGTGATATGTGATGTGTGTGTGTGACATGGTGTGATGTGTGGTGTTTGGTGTGGTGTGTGGTGTGTGCTGTATGTGGTGTTTGGTGTGTATGTGGTGAGTGTGGGGCGTGTGTGGTGTGGTGTGGTGTTGGTATGGTGTGCTGTGTGTGTGGACTGTGGCCCCCATCCCCATCCCTGCAGAAGGACTCAGACCCCAGTCCCTGCGCATTTAGTCTCCAGTTTCTGGGTGCCAAGCTCAGGCTAAGGGGATTTCCCACGGGCTGGACATCTGGGCTTCGGCCCTGAAATAAGAGTTTTGAGAATGAAGAGTGCGGCGTTGGAACCCTCACCTGTCTTTTAATGAAGGGAGTTGGCTAAGAAGAAATGCCAGGTACTTCTGCGGGCCATCCTGAGGTCAGGATGTGGTCGGTGTGTGTCTGGCCCTGAACAGTCAGACCTGCTGGTGGCCAGAGTTCTGGAAAGCTCGGGACCCCTCTAGTGTCCTAGGCCTTCTGTTTTCCTTCCTGCTCCAGGGGGCGGGACTGGCACATTCAAGGAAGCTTTCAAGAGGGGTTAAAAAGAAGCGGTGTGCTCCAGTCTGCCAGCCTGACGTCCTTCACGGGACCACAGACCGGGAGCTGAGGTTCCCTGCGAGGGGTGGGCGCTGCCTTCTCTGAACCTCCCCACCTTCTTGAAGGCAGGAGCGTCCAGAGGTGTTCACTTTTGGTGTTGGCCCTTGAGCTGGGGCCTGCAGCTGTTTCTCTGAACTCCTTCTACTTGTTTCCTTGTGCTCTTGCCTGGGAAGAATTAAATGAGAATGCAAAGCCCAGAACCTGGCGGAGATGGGATGCCCAAGGCCGGAGTGGGCAGGGCCGCGCTCTCAGCCCACTCTCAGCACAAACGCCGCCCGTTCTTCACCTCTCCGCGCTTGCTGCCAGAGCGTGTCAAAGACCCCGAAGAATGAAATGACTTCGGAAGAGGAGGTCACACACCCGTGAAACCAGCTGGATCTGCAGCGGAACATTCTTTACGTGTTTTGGGACATTTCAAAGAATGATGGCGTGCTGCCTTTGTGATGTGCGATCTGAAGATTCCATCAAAGAAAGTGTGTCCTTTGTGTGAAAGTTGTGATTCTTGGCATTTCGTGGTTTTGGGTCCTGAAAAAATACCACAGGGGCCTCCCTTGTGGCCTCTGCAACCACGGGAATGTGGGTTTTGGAAGCGGCATTTCAGGTACGTCCAAGTAGGAAATCAGAAGAGGCCTCAGGACTCTGATGTGGGTGGACGTAACAGCAGGGAGGTCAAGGGGTGCCTCGTTGGGGATCCTCCAGCACCCCACTGTGGTTTCTCTTGGGGGTCGCTTGGACATACTGTTGGAGGGCTTTCGTCCCCAACTTTCTATTGGCAGGTCATTTTTCAGAGACAACCCGAAATGCAGCCCTGTGGTTCTGCCTGTTGAGAACCCAGCCCTGAGACTCCAGGGGCAACAGAGTCTGAGAAGACCGTAATTTGCAGAAGAATCTCAGGGCGATGCCGGCAGGGCAGGGGTCAGAGCTAGCTGGGACCAGGGTGGGCTGGGCATACCGTCGTGGTGGCTGGTGGTCACAGCTCATGGAAGTCCACCAGGGTGCGTCGCTTTGGGCCTACAAGGGCAGGGTTCTAGTAGCGTGGTCTCCGAGCTTTTGTGAAACCCATCCTTTAACAATTGAAAGAGTTTGCGTGCACACTCCCGATACATGTACACACATTGATTTTTTTTTTTTTTTTTTTGAGATGGAGTTTCACTGTGTCACGCGGGCTGGAGTGCAGTGGTGCAATCTCGGCTCACTCTAACCTCTGCCTCCCGGGTTCAAGTGATTCTCCTGCCTCAGCCTCCTGAGTAGCTGGAGTTACAGGCACACGCCACCACGCCCAGCTGATTGGTGTATTTTTAGTAGAGACAGGGGTTTCACCATGTTGACCAGGCTGGTTTCAAACTCCTGACCTCAGGTGATCTGCCCGCCTCAGCCTCCCAAAGTGCTGGGATCACAGGCGTGAGCCACCACACCCAGCCTGACACATTGATTTTTTAACACTTGTCAAATGGACTAGCTAATGGTGAAATATTACATCGATTGTAGAATATAGGCATCTTCAATACTTTTAAAGATGAGATTTTGAAAGAAGGACAAGTATTAATATTTTCCTCCTGCACCTCCCTGGGGCCTGTGATCCTCCCTTTTGTTTTTGACCCCGGGGCTGGAGTTAGAAGATAGGAAAGAGTTTAGCCTCACTGTAAGGACAGGCTTGTTTTTTTGTAATTACTGTTAATTTTGGGTCATATACCTTTAACTTTTTATCATGCATTTTTTCCAAACATCACGAACTTGAGAGGGAGCCGTATCATGGCAGCCCTGTGTGACCTGTAACCCTTCTTCCCTCCTCCGACCCACTGTCCCTCACCCCTCCTCTCCCTGGATTCTTTTAAAGCAACCCCTGACCTTATTTCATCAGAAAAATACTTCAGTGGGTAGCTGTAGAGAATAGGGACTCTTCCAAAAACATAACTGTACTACCGTTATCACACCTAAAAAACGAACCACGAATTCTTTGTGATAATCGCTAGCAGTGCTGAAATTTCCCTGGTTGTCTCCTGTCTTTTCAGAGTTGGTTTGTGTGAGTACAAAGTCCAAGGCTCACTGTGACTCTGAAGTCCCTCTGGAATGCCGAGAGCTTCCATCCCCTCCCCCATCATTCTCTTTTTTTTTTTTTTTTTTTTTAGAGATGGAGTCTCGCTCTGTCGCCCCGGCTGGGGTGTGGCGGCCAGATCTCAGCTCGCTGCAAGCTCCGCCTCCCGGGTTTACGCCATTCTCCTGCCTCAGCCTCCCAAGTAGCTGGGACTACAGGCGCCCGCCACCTCGCCCGGCTAGTTTTTTGTATTTTTTAGTAGAGACGGGGTTTCACCGTGTTAGCCAGGGTGGTCTCGATCTCCTGACCTCGTGATCCGCCTGTCTCGGCCTCCCGAAGTGCTGGGATTACAGGCTTGAGCCACCGCGCCCGGCCTCACCAGGCTTTTCAATGGACTAGAGTGTGGGGCTGCTCCGCCTGTGGAAAGGGGTGTCCTGCTGCCGGGCACAGGCCCAGAGAGGAAGTGCCAGAAGCTGGGCATGGGAGGCTGGTCCTTGAAGGAGTATGTGGGGGCCACTGGGTTGAATACAACCCGCTGCAGCCCAGTGACCTAGAGTGAGTCCCTGTGTGACTGGGTGGGAGGACATCAAGACACAGACTGAGGACAGGGACTTCCCTGGGCTCTCAGCTGGCCTGGTCACCACCCACAGGACTTTGCAGGCCCTTCCCCTCCACGGGCCCCAAGCCCCACCTGTAAGAAGGGGCAGCCCAGCTTGTTTCAGTGAATGCAAGAGAAACACTAGTTTTTGTCCTGGAGGAGAGGCCTGGCCTGTCCCTTCGCACTAGAGATCTGGGAGGGAGTGAAGGAGTGGAGCTGATGCCGGAGACCCCACGAAACTACCTTCTTTCCCCCGGTACCTAGGAAGGGCCTGGCTCCCACCACCCTTGGTGAACCGAGAACAGCCACTCAAGAGCATTTTGCAAGGCTTCATTATTTTCTGGAATCCCGGCTGAGAAAAAGCTGGCTGAAGGAATGATCTGGAGAAAAGAGTTGTAGGAATGTATGTGAGAGAGTGTGTGCGTCTGCCTAGAAAATGAATTTACTCTGAAAAATGGGCCGTAGGCCAGAAATAGCAGCTCTCCTGCCCTGGTCACTCCTGTCAGGAGGACAATCTGGTATGTCCTTTCACTCTTAGGGCACCTTTGGCTGCTAGGACTGGTGGGGACCCCTCTACAGGAGGTCGTCGTCCCTCTGGGCTGACCACTGGGCACGGAGCTCCCATGGGCAGGTGGAGTGGACACGGTGGCTCTGCTTTAGGACTTGGGGTCCTGATCAGCTGGCAATGCCCCGTAGTGAAGTCCACCCCTCAGTGAAAGCCAAAAGCACTGGTTGACAGGCAGGCCTGGCTGCAGGAGCTGTAGTCATCACACGCCCAGTAAATCACGCTCCTGGCACCTCCACGCAGAGTGGCGATTTGTCAAAGCAAATGCAAGCAAATACCCACCCACTGCCAGCCTGGCAGGCTGCCCTGGGTCCAGTCAGGAGTCGGAGAGCTGGGGAGAGCCTGGACACACTGGTGGCTCTGAGAGCCCCGGGCACAGACTGCCCAGGGCAGGTCGCCCCTACCCTGGGAGGGGACTCAGGCAGCTAGGAACCCACAAAACTAGATTTGTTCAGAAAATGGCCAAGCCCTTGGCCTCATTATTCTCCTCCTTTCTTTTAAGTTAAAAGACTATTTTTAGAGCAGTTTTCATTTTACTGATATATCGATCAGAGAGTACAGAGCTTCCTATATTGTCTCCCGCTCCCCATAGCGGGCAGAGGCACCAGCCTGGCGCCACCCCGTACGAGCTGTTCTTACATCCCTGGAGAGCACAGTTCTTTCTGTACAGAAAACATGTGGTCCCCGCAGAGGGGAGTGCTGGGGTTCACACACTGAAGGGGGCACCCCTTCCTTCCCTGTCCAAGGTGGGTGCATGTGGGCTGGGAGCTGCGTCCCTCCCACAGATGAGGAGGGTGGCAGTCGCCCCCTGACCCCACCGTGGAGTAGCCCCCGGAGGCGTGGCCATGCAGGGTCCACAGGGACTCTGTTCATTCGGCCACTGGGCAAGGCAGGACCGAAGGCCTAGTGGGGTCAGCAGGTCCTGGAGGGCAGGTGGGGTCTCAGGCCTGGCTGGTGCCCCACCCTGCTGCACACAGCCCTGCCTCCAGAGCACAGGGAACCCCCGGGAGCAGTGTGAGGCTGAGCTGGAGATGGAAGTGCCGCAGCCCCGCAGGGCTGAGAACACAACCATCACTAACCCAGTGTTTCCAGGCTTCAGCCATCTTTTTTTTTCCTTTTCTTTTCTTTTCTTTTTTTTTTTTTTTTTTGAGACAAAGTCTCACTCTGTTGGTCGGGCTGGAGTTCAGTGGCGTGATCTCGGCTCACGGCACCCTCCGCCTCCCGGGTTCAAGTGATTCTCCTGCCTCAGCCTCCCAAGTAGCTGGGATTACAGGTGTCCACCACTACGCCTGGCTAATTTTTATATTTTTAGTAGAGATGGGGTTTCACCATGTTGGCCAGGCTGGTCTTGAACTCCTGACCTTGTGATCTGCCCACCTTGGCCTCCCAAAGTGCTGGGATTAACGGGTGTGAGCCACTGCACCCGGCCTTCAGCCATCTTTCAAATGCTTTTTTTCCCCTCTTTTGATTCAGGGTCTTAATGAAAGTCCAGGCAGTCCAAGGACGATTAAATATTTAAACAGCAGCTTCCCTTTGAAGATCAGCCCAGAGTGTGGGGTGAGAGACGGCCAGGCCCAGAGTGTGGGATGGATGCCCTTGCTGGCGGGGGCACAGACTCATGGGGGAAGGGACAGGTTAGGACTGGGGCGGGCAAGGGGGCCCAGGAGGGTTCCCACTCTGCAGGTGGCTGGCCTCTCTCTAAGAGCTGGCTCTACACTTGCCTCCACCCCAGGGAAGGAAATGACGGCCGAAAGGGGTGCAGCGTGGGGGCAGGAGGCGCTGCAGCCAGTGGGCAGTACTGGGAGATGAAACCAACAGTGGTGATTGCTCCAGAAAGAACTCGGCGCTGCTAAGGCAATGGCGATGGAAGGAGGCCCCTGACCCGTGAGGAGAGGCCACGGCCTCCAGCCCGGGCCTCCCTCACCTGCGTTTCCCGGTGACTCCGCAGCCCCCTCTGGAGTCTCTCCCCCTGCCCCGTACCCATAGGGAGACCCTGGGAAATCGGGCTGGTTATAATTGCAAAAAATAAACCGTCAGTAGCCACAAGATCTTATAAACGTAAAAATAATCTGAAAACCTTACACTTTAGTTAGAGAAAGGGCGTTTGAATATTTCCTGTTTAAGACACAGACCCCCTGAGAAGATATATCAAGGAATCGGGCTGGGTGTGGTGGCTCACGCCTATTATCCCAGCACTTTGGGAGGCTGAGGCGGGTGAACCCAGGAGTTTTGAGACCAGCTTGGGCAACATTGCGAGACTCCGTCTCTACAAAAAATTTAAAAGAGCAAAAAACCCCAAAATTAGTCGGGTGTGGTGGCGTACCTGATGGTGGCCTTCCCTAGAGACGAGCTTTCTTACCCTCCTCTGTCTCAGATGCTTTGGTTGAAGGAAAAAAAACAAAGCCAATCTGAAGAAAGCAAACCAGAGCCGACTCTGCCCGCTCTCTGCAGGCCACACAGCTGCCTCCCCTGGCATCGCCTGCTCCTCGGAGGCTGGGCCAGGGCTGGTGCACCCAGGCCCGGCGGCCGCCCCATCCACTGAGGCTGAGCGGGGGCGTCAGGGAGGAAAACGCCCCTCCACAGACCCCACAATGGCCACCCCAGCCACGGGCCTGGTCTTCCTGCCGACTCTCACCTCGCATGGTCAGCAACCAAGCTGTCCATCGTGTGGCCTCGATCCGTGTGGCGTCTTCCAGCCACGGTGGTGGAAAATCCGCGTGGCGTCTTCCAGCCACGGTGGAAAAGACCCAGCTCCAAGAACCCGGCGCTGGCCACGGCTGCCTTCCTGGGTGCCCACCCCACCTCCAGTGCCTGGGCAGCTTCTGCCTAGTAATCCCCGAGTGCCCCCGCTCCATCCCTTCTGGATTTCAGAGTGACACTGACCGTGTTCAGGGCTCTGGGCTTCCCATGCTTCTATCTGCCCCACCATCTCCTGCCCGTTGACCCCAATCCCTGGTCTGCGGGCAGCACAGCCAGGGCACCAGCCCCAGATGGAGCCGCAGGGAGATGAGAGTCCATAGTGGTGGAGGTGGAGGGCCACGCTGTGCTTGGAGGCTGTGGGGGAGGGACCCACCCTGGATGGGCAGCGTCTCGTGGAGCACCCCCTCGACACCCCTCCTCCCAGAGCCACGCTGGGCTCCCCCAGGCCCAGGAGACCAGGAGAAGCCTGAGAGGCCTGGGGACAGTGCAGCCAGCGCTGCCCACACCACGACCTTGGATCCCCGGCCTCTGGAACTGAGAGGCGCCAAATGCCAGGTGTTGAAGCTGCACAGTGGTAGCCACTTGGTTCTGTCTGTCCCAGGAAAATGAGTCCAGCGCTCTCCCTGAACTCCTTCATCCCGAACTTCTTTCCAGAGCCCTCAGCCCTAATGGGTGGTCCCTTAGGGTCCCCAGCCTTCAGACTCTTAAATTCCTGGTGGAAACCCACAGGCAATAGGGCCAGGCCCAGGCACTCAGCCTTGTGCTGCTCCCACAGTGGGGCTCAGCTAACAGCCAGGGGCAGGCGCGGGGAGAGTTCCAGGCGGCTGGGAGACCGTGGGGGAAATTGCCGCTGGTGGAGGGGCCGACAGGGAAATGCTGTCCATGCGTCAGTCTGGGGGCTGTCAGCTCCAGGGTTTGAGCCTCACCAGCCTTTGGCCCCATGGCTTGGAAGCTGTTGCTTTTCCTCCAGGGAGCTCAGGCTTCGGCATCACGAGGACCCACAACCTGGAAGCACTCCATGCCGTGCTGAGCTGCCCACGATTCAGACCCTAAAGGGACCGTCAGCAGGCAGCCTCCTGGCTCTTGGGGGTCCACACAGGCTTGTGGTAGCCGTGTGAGTGTCAGCTCCTGCATAGAGCCCTGCCTGACTTCCCAGTAAGAGGGTGCTGCCTCCTGGGGACTCTCAGCCAGACGGGGACCGCTGGATGGGGTGGCCACGCTGGCCCCATTGCTCTGGCAGGGATGTGGCATGGTGCCAGCGCTGCCCGAGGCCGGGTGGCTCCCTCTGTGGAGGCCATGGGCTCCCCCACTGCCATGCTGCTGACCCAGCCCCTCACTCACCCTCACTCTTCCACAGGGGAGGCCAGGACCAGAGGCCCCCGTCTCCAGAGTGGTGGGCAGGAAAGAGGGAGAGGGCTGAGGGTCTGCAGGGTGGGCACGGGGAGTCGAGCCAGGTGTGCATGCAGGTGCCGAACCTGCCGGCCCCGCCCCGTCCACAGGAGGAGGCCATGAGAACCATCAAGAAGTTCATGGACTCAGGAGGACATCGTCAGCAGTGCTGAGGTCTTGGAATGTGGGCTCGGACCTTGTGTTTGGTGGCGTCCTGTAAGTACTTGGCTCGCTCAAGCTAACTGCCCAGCTGGGATCACCGCGGTAGGAGGATTCAGAGTTCAGGTGAGTGGCCCAGGCGCTGGTCGGTGCTGTGCCCCTCGGCCCCTGTGGGCAGGGGAGGAGCGCGGGGACTTGGCCAGCCCTGGAGGAGCCCTGAGGCCAGACCCTGTGGTGGGCACCATGGCTTGGGGAGGTGCCTGGAGGGCTGGAGCTCGCCTGGGGGGCCTTGGACAGTCAGGGCTGCAGAGGCAGAGAAACGCGGGGGGGCACGTGCTTGTTGGTACTCACCCACTGCCCTGCATGGCGAGTGAGGAGAGAGGCAAGGCACCTTTCCAGGGGTGCATGGGAGGCTGTGGTCAAAGGTCCTGCACACACACATGCGTGCTCACATCTGTAGTGCAGACATTGACCCTCAAAGATCCCCAAGCTCGTATGAGGCTGGTGCAGGCATGGGGCGGACGCTGGGGCGGTGTGGGCTCCTCCTCCTCCTCGATGCGCTTGACAGGGTTGGGGTGGCCCCTCCCCTTGCCCTGGGAGCTCCGGCACCCTCCCCACTCTCCCTGTGGCCCCAGTAGACAGAGACCTGGCCCCTGCCTCGGGCCAGGGTTGGCAGAGGCTGCCTACTCCAACTGGAGGCAGATGGCAGGAAATTGGGGTTGCGGGCTGGCCGTGTCCCCCAGCCCCTACACAGCCCAGCTCTCCTCCTGCTCTGCCTGGATGTTCTCCAGGCTGGAGTGGAGGTGCTCCAGGAACCCCCCCCACAGCCTGGGGCCGCACACCCCTGGAGCCGTCCCTATCTCTGTCTGCGCCCTGGTCTCTCTCCTGCCAGTACCCTGACTGAGTCAATAGGCTTGACTTCCATAAACTGACCAACAAGATGGAGGCCACACTTGGAGTGGAGGATGAGGCTGTCTTAAGCCCTCACCCCCTGCACGGGTCAGCCCGTGGCCAGCGTCCTGGGCAGAGCCTCCTCTTCTTGCCCCACACTCTTCCCACCCTGAGGGGCTTGGTCTGGGTGGGTCTCCTGGGACCCCCGATGCGCAGGGCCAGGGGATCGTTCGTAATCCTCCCCTGGATAGTAGACACGGTGAAACCCCGTCTCTACTAAAAAAATACAAAAAACCAGCCAGGCGAGGTGGTGGGTGCTTGTAGTCCCAGCTACTCCGGAGGCTGAAGCAGGAGAATGGCGTAAACCCGGGAGGCGGAGCTTGCAGTGAGCTGAGATCAGGCCACTACACTCCAGCCTGGGCGACAGAGCGAGACTCCGTCTCAAAAGAAACAGCAGGGGTGGGGGGATTCTGGCGCAACTGGCCTAACAGGTATTCTGGCTGAGGGGAGGCGAGGTGACCGATCATCACCTGGGTGCCGGAGGATGAGCCGGTTGTTCTGATGAGGACGATCAGATGTGGGGTGGGGCAGGTCTGGCTGAAGTCACTTAGCAGTGTTCTTGCTAAAACTGGATTTTGCAGGGAAGTGTGCAAGTGGTCTAGAAGGTTCAAGGGCCTCATAAAGTTTGGCCAAGCAAAGAGTCTTGTCACTGAGAGTTAGAATCGAGGGCAGGTGGCTAAATAGCGTCTTGTGGATTCTCTCCAGCTTTTGCAGCCCTTCCCTCCACATCCTGCTCTGGGCAGCCCCTTTCCTGCAGCCATGACCCAGATTCCTGAAGAGGGATGGCTGTACGGGGGGCCTGGATGCTGGGTGCCGGCCTCAGGGGCGGGCCTGGCCAGAGAGCCGCCGGGACCCAGGTCAGGTCAGGACCCAGTGTGTAGCGGAGCTTGGGCTATGAGGTCGGAGCTGGAACCACTGCACTCCGTCTCCCAGGGCTGGGGCTGCCGGAGGACATGCAGTGTCTGCTGTTCCCTGGGGTGCCCCAGTCCTCTGCGTGGCACTCTATGTGTTGGAGGGCCCACTGCTAGCTGCTCATCCTGGCTTGGGAGCAGCATGGCCTGAGCAAGGGAGCCTGCCCAGGACCGGCGCCTGTGAGGCAGGGCTGGTCGCTGGGTCTCGTCCCCGAGGGCTGATTCCTGCTGAAAGCTTCAGCCACCAAGGGTGGATCCCTCTCCTCCCAGCCCGAGGCTGTTTCAGGAAGAAAAGGTCAGGCCCTGGCAGGTTTCCCTGCCCAAGGGGAGAGTCCGAGGAGGGGCGGACTCGGCAGGGGGAGCAGGGGACCCCTTTCAGTGAGTTTGTGTTCAGAACTCACTCCAGGGCCCTTTTCTTTTGGGGCCAGGCAGGCAGCACCGTGTGGGACATTGTTAGCAAGGAGAGGAGGGGCCCGGGAGAGCTCACAGGGCGTTTGGGGAGCAGACAGGCAGGTCCTGAGGACTTTTGGAAAGGGTAGAACAAGGTCCCAGGCAGCTTTGTGGTAGCTGCAAGTGAGGGAGGAGGTGGCCTCCCTGAGCGTAGATGTCTGGATGCACGCCCCAGACCCAGGAGCAGAGGCCGAGAAGGGAAGGGCGGGGGCCCAGGAACCACGCTTGGCAGGGTGGAGGGGGCAGGGGAAGCCACTTGCTGGGGAAACTTCACCGGAAGATCTGGGCTGAGGACACGCGAGTGTGAAAGAAACGGCGCCTCCCACGTGCAGATGCTGCCCACTGCCTGCACAGGGTTCCCCAGGGGGAGCTTGGAGGTCACAGAGGAAATGCGAGACCCCCACGTGGACAGGGTGGAAAGGGCTTTCTTCAAAGCCAGGATCTTGTCCCCATATCAGCGTCCCAGCTACGCGTTGGGAGCGCTTGCTGCCGGGAGGCTCCCCAGTCCCGCAGCAGCCCCTCGGCGGCTGCCCTCCAAGGAAGGGGCCTCACAGACACTCTGAAGGCTCCACAGCACATGGGCCAGGGGCTGGACCTACCCCCGGGGCAGCAGGACTGAGCGTGAGCCCAGCCTGGGACACAGCCCTTCTGACTGCGGCCTTGCTGGGGGCCTTCTTGGAGCAGACAGACCTAGAACCAGGCCTGGGGGTGGGGGCGTGCCTAGATGTGCGTTGAGGGGTTCTGAGCCCTTAGTTAGGACTGGGGGCCCTCCTTTCCACTTCCTTCAGTCCCTGGGGTCTGGGGCATCCTAGCCACGCGTGGGGCCTCCTCGCTGGGATTGGAGACCTCCGGACAGCTGGGGCTGGGGTCTGGTCCCAGCGTCTTTGCTTTTCCCCCAGGAGGACTCGGACGCAGGGTCGCCTCCTTCCCATCACACAGAGGGTGGCATCCCCGGATGGGAACTCTGATCATCAGCAAACCAAAAGATGGGGAAACCGCCAGAGAAGGGGCCGCAAGCAGCTATGGCAGGGCGGTGTGTGGAAGCAGGTGGGATGGGCAGACAGAGGTGGGGGCCGGCATCGCTGCCTTCTTGCCCCTCCCAGAGGACCCCAGGCCCCCAGCTCGGGCGCCCCACCCAGGCTGGTAACACCTGCGTCTGCTGTGTGGCACCGGGAGATGAATCACTTGCTTTTCAAATTAGAATCTTCCTTGATGTCAGAAACGTTTCTTCTTTACAAGGAAATGGAGGTGAAATTTTTATATGGGAAGGGTAGCTCCCTTGGCGAACTGCAGGGCAGCGGAGGGCGGGTTCGGGGAGCCGAGTGCAGCCCGAGGTGCAGCTTTCAGGCTGGGAGGAAGCAGCTGCTTCCGGCTCCTCAGGACACAAGACGGGGACACTGTGTGCTTGGCGGGTGGGAGTGACGCTGCCCACCTGCGGGCGTCTCCTGGGGAACGGGGCATGTGGGCTGTGTGGCAGTATGGAGCCCAGAGCTGATAGGAGGCTGTGCCGTCAGGCTACATTTGACCATTTATGGAGCCAGGCCGCGAGGAGGCCCTGAATTAGAAAGGCATCCAGACCCAGGCTGCAGCCTCAGGCCGGCACCGTCCCCTGCATGGCCCCGGCGCCCCAGCTTGGTGTTATCAGCACACAGAGGTTGAGGCTGTGGCTCCGTCTGGGCTGTTAGCACAGAGAAAAAATACCCAAATACTTGGTAAAGGGCGGGCTTCCTGGCCCCATGGCTGCACGGGTGGGCTGGCTTCCTGTGTTTGCTAAGATTTCTTTGAGGCAGTCCCACGGTACAGTCCACTCTGGGTCCCAGCCCTGCGCTGGGCACTCTGCTGAGCACCTCTGTGGCTTCCGTAATCTAATTTTCACTGCACTCGGAGGCAGGCGCCAGGCTTCACTTTAAAGATGGGGAAGCTGAGTCTCAGGGAAGTGGGGCCTGTGCCAGGGTCTTAGCAGGGCTTCTGGGGTTGCTAGGACCCCCACAGGGCTGGGCAGGGGGTCTTCACGCCAGGCCTCCCCCTTTCCCATAGTTCCCCCAGCACCACCCAACTTGTGGTCTCCGGTCATCTCGCGCTGTCTCCACCCCTCCCTCCGCTTCTCTGCTGGGGTTGTCCCTGTCGCCTTGCCCTAGACCCTTCTTTGTTCTTACAGTCCCAGATGGAGGGCCCTGTGTACCTTGGCGCACACTCTGTGGCCTCTGGCTCTCCCTCCTAAGTCCACCTCCCCGGCCAACTGGGCTGTGTGGTCACTGTCCTCAAGACCTTGTGTGCCATGAGGGCTCAGAGCCCCGAGCCTCAGCACAGGAAGTGCCACCCAGGCAGCCAACACCTGCTCAGCGGGCAGACGGCCTTGCCCACTCGGCTTTGCTCCCGGGAGCCTCTTGGAGAGGAGGCCGCAGGGAGACGATAGCCCCGGGCAGCCCCAGCTTGCCAGCTCCACATCCAAGGTCCTCTTTCTGGTGTGGGGTTACGGTCTGTTCAAAGCACATGCCCAGAATAACATTTTTGAAAGTCGTTAAAAACGGGGTAAAGCTGACATACCATGAAAGTCAGAAATCCTGTCTCGTGCTCAGGTCTTCTTTGCATGTCTACACCCGTGTCACCACCATGCTTGTCAGTGAGTCCCCCCAGGAGCACACCCAGCACCACAGGGAGCCCCTGGTCCCCCCCAGGGACTCCCCTGAGTCATAACCCCGCAGTGACCTCTCCTCTGATCTCTGACTTCCCAGCTTATGGGGATCTGGGGGACTGTGTTCTGCTGCTGGGGTGCACAGGCCCTTTCTTTTCTTGGCTGTGCAGGGAGGGAGGGGGAGACACCATGGGGTGTCCCTTCCACCGAGGGCACCACTGACTCCAAGTTGTCTTTCTGTGGTTTTCATGCTGGCTCCGGTGGGACCTGCGCGCAGCGGCAGAGGCCGGCCCTGGGGGCAGTGTGAAGCTTTGCTGCTATTTCCCATTGGGTGGGGGTGCCAGTTACCCTCCTCCGCAGCTGTGGGGACTCCCAGGACCTTTGTCATCAACCTTTGCCATCTCAGCCCACCTGGCAGGGGCAGAATAACGTTTGCAGGAAAGTTACAGACTTCCCGTCTGCTCAACTCTGCAGAAGAGGAGTTTGGTGGGGAGTTTTTCTAGAGTTTTCCCTCGGTCTGGGGCACAGCGTCACTGAAATGCCAGAGCAATCAGAAGCCAGCCCTCAAATGGAGGCCTCGCCTCCCCACCGAAAGGCCAGGCCCGTTCAGGGAAGACCCCATTCAGAGAAGACATGAGGGGTGTGTGGGCTAGGCGCGGTGGGGCTGAGCGGCCGGGTGTCCAGCAGGGCCTTTGGGAACAGAGTGTGGGTCCTTAGGGAAGGTGGCGGTCGCCATCAGTCTGGCGAGCAGTGGAAAGGGGACTTTAGACACGCTCGGGAGATGCAGAACCCCATCCGTGGGAGAGCTCCCGAGAATTAGGGGCCAGGCTCAGCTCCCAAGGCTGCCCTGACAGAGGCCACGGGCTGGGGGGCAGAGAAAGATGCTGAGCCTCTCACGGTTCTAGAGGCTGGAATCGGGGATCAGATCAGGGCATCCTCAGGCCCCTGCCCACTCTGGAGGCCCGAGGGGAGGGTCCTCCCTGCCTCTTCCAGCTCCTGGTGGCCCTAGGCGTCCCTCTGCCTGCGGCTGTGTGGCTCCAGTCTCTGCCTCCACTGAAACGTGGCTGTCCTCTCCGCGTCTGCGAGGCTGATTTCCCTCTTCTTACAAGGATGCTGTCATTGGACGAGGGCCCACCATACTCCAGTGTGAGCTCACTCTCACTTGATTACATCAGCAAAGACCCTATTTCCAAATAAGGTCACATTCTGACGTTCTGAGTTGACATGAGTTTTTAGGGGGGCCTGTTCAGCCCAGGACAGTATGTGGTTTAAGAAAGGGACTTCCCCAGAATGATCTGCCTGCCGTCTGCATCCAACTGCAGACCCTGGTTCCTGCCGTCTGGTCAGGGTTGGCCCTGGGTGAGCTGGAACCCTCTGTCCCTGCACCCCCAGCACTCCCACCCAAAAGCAACTTCGGGGACAGATACCGTGGCTTAGGGTACCCATGGGGTCTTCAGAGGCTGAGCTGGTGCCCAGCTTGTTTCCTCCCTCATAGATGCAGCCAGGCAGTGAGCGGCTGACGGGTGTCCCATGCAGCGCAGCCTCGCAGAGCGGGTGGAGGCCAGTCCCCCAGGAGAACCACCTGTCCCTGCCCACAGTGGGACAAACCTCAGCACCGAGTGTGTCCACAGATGCCAGCGCCTCTCAGACGAAGTGAGTTGACCGTTAAATGTAACAATAAAAACGGTCTTGTATTTGGTATATCTTTCCTTTTTCGTTTTATTTTTCTAGCTGTTCTTTTTTACTCTATTTTGCAAAAGTTAGCAGTCTGCAGAGTGCTTCCCCCGGCTGGCTGGAGAAGCCCCATGTACCCAGCCTTGTCCGAGGTCCTCTGAGCCCCCATGCCGCCTCGCTACGGGGCTGTACCCTGACCCCAGTGTGGGAGGGGCCATCAGAGCACATGTGCCTTCTACGTGGTGAGGGGGGCATTATCTTGGGGATGCAACTGCAATAATCAAGAAACTTACAAATATTTAGGATAAATTAACCGAGAACGCGTGCACTCCCCAGCATGGCCACCTGCTCTCACCCGGGGCATGCCTCCAGCCCTGGCCCTGCCCCCCGAGTTGGTGGAATCATGGAAGCAGGGGAGGGGGTGGTCCCCTTCACGGGTTTGTGCCATGGAGACGCCTGCACATGCCAGGACACTTGCACGGAATGCTCCCGACGCTCTCCTGTCTCCAGGGCTGTGTGTAAGAGTCAGTGACAGAACTGTACACAGAGACAACTGCCCTCACTGCCACCTTGCAGGGCAGCCTGGACACATACTATCGAGGGACAAGGAACTTGCTGATGGCAGAAGGCGTCATGCCACATGCTTCAGTCTGTATACAGTCCAAATCCAGCGACGTGGCACGTAACATTGTCCAGGGGTTCACTGCACATGGCAAAGATGTCCTAGAGGGTAAGGGTGACAGACGCCTGTGCAGGAGGGAGGTCGCCTCTGAGGACCCTGGGGGAAGCAGGAGGGATGTGTTCCAGCTTACCTGGGTGCCCGTCTGGCCTCTCTGTGCCCAGAGTCTGCCCCCATGGCAGCAGACATGGGACGGGGTCCTAGGCCAAGGAGCACTCCACCCAGTGGGGCGTGGGGACTTCCCTCCTCTCAGGAGCTCAGAGTGAGCAGGGCCCCAGGGACCAGCATGCGGCTTTCATCCCCAGCCACAGTCTGCTTCTGGCCCTGCCGGGACTTGGGGCTGCCTGCACATTAAATGACCTGGGTTTGTGTCCTGGTAACTCAAGACTGAGAGAGCTGCCACCCTTGTGGGTCACGGCTGCAGGAAATCAGGCTGTCCCCCAGGTCTAGGTGGGTCTGCCAAAATGCCCCGAGAGGCACGGCCTCGAGGTCAGCACCAGATGGGGCTCCTCCTCCTGCCCCTGTGCCCAGATCGATCAGCCGCCCCCACTGGAAGGGGACACTCTCCCGCTGGGGTCCGGAGCCCACTTCGGGCTCCCTCCCCACCCAACAGTGGCTCCCTGGAGACTGTGGATGCCCCACCCGTGCCCTCTGCTCCACTGCCAGGACCATCTTTGCTCTCAGGGACTGTGGAAGCTGGTAGAGAGGGGCACCCCATCAACGCCAGCCGGACTCTGTCCACCCCTCGAGAGCCAGAGCTTTGGGCTCACTGTCTCCCCCAGAGAAAACCTCGCTGGGGCCACAGGAGGCTCGGGTCTCTGTTCCTCAGGGCCCCGGGCGACTCCTGCAGGCAGCAGTGTTTGCTCTGCAGGGCCTACAGGGTCAGGCAGGGAGGCAGAGGCGACCACAGGGTGGAGGCAGGTTAAAGAACAAGGATTCTGAACATGCCGGGGCTGGGTCCAGGCACCATCAGAGCCAAGTCACCGGCTCCCTCGGGAGGACAGAGCTGTGAGGGTTTCGGGGCTGAGTCACAGGTGGGCTGGGGTGGAGGGGAGGGGAGGGCGACACCCCACCCTCACCAGGTGAAGACCCTTCAGGCCAGGCAGGCTTCCAGCCAGTGAGGGCACAGGGCAGAGGGAGTGCGGAGGGGCTGGTGGGTCATGGCGGGGGTAGGGTGGAGGTACTGGCTGCGCCGCTGCAGCAGGCATCGCCCCGGAATGTGCTGGAATAACAAGCAGAGGCGGCATGGAGCAGGATGGAGGGTGGAAGTGTGGAGATAGGGGTGTGTGATCCTGGGTGGCAGCGCTGAGGCCTGGCCGGCATCTGGAGCCTGAGGCTGGATCTGGGGGCACTGGGGGAGCCCACCACAGGAGGCCCCAGGTCACAATAAGGGGCAGCTCAGACCGGGGTGGGGGCCCCCAGGTCGCCCAGGAGTGGAAGTGGCTCGTGATGCTGTGGCTGCTGTGCCGTGAGGGGCTCCTGGTCCTGCTGGCCTCCAGGCTACGCGTGGTCCACTCGCCTCTGCAGCTGCCAAGCCTCCCTCGGGGCTCCTGCTGCAGGGCTGGCTGGAGAGGCTTGGGAATCCCAGCGGGCAAGGAAGCCGGGCCCAAGGGGGAGCAGCATGCTGGGTCAGGAGACCAGTCAGGGGCCCAGCCAGTCCTGGAGGCCAGCGGGCAGGGGCTGGCAGGGAGTGGGCAGGGTGCCCGCCACTGCGAGGGCCACCATGGAAGACTGTCTGGGTTGGGTTTGCGGCGGAGGCTCGCCAGCAGTGTTTTGACTCCAAGCAGGTTTCAGAGTGTGAACGGCCCCCGAGTCATCTGCTGGGTCCCTCTGCCAGAGGGTTTCTGAAAGACAGATGGCCACAGGCGGAAGCCGTCGGCGGCGTGTGGGCCCAGCGATGACGGGGGTGCGAATCCCGCTGTGCCTCCCTCGGCGGCGGCAGGCGGTCTCTAAGTCCTCTCCCGTGTTCTCACTGTACCCTAGAAAGCAAAGCCAAGTTCCTCAGCGCGCTGCCGGGGCGAGTGGGCAGAGCCAGGCCTCCCTGCAGGCGCACACAGCTGTCCCTGTGCCTCCATGAGCGGGGAGGGATGCTGGCGGGAGCCCCCACCCACGCGGCCTCCGCACCTGAGCCCCCACGCACGTGGCCTCCACGCCTGAGCCCCCACCCACGCGGCCTCCCCGCCTGAGCCCCCACCCACGCGGCCTCCGCACCTGAGCCCCCACCCACGCGGCATCCACGCCTGAGCCCCCACCCAGGCGGCCTCCGCACCTGAGCCCCCACCCAGGCGGCCTCCCCACCTGAGACTCCACCCAGACGGCCTCTCCACCCGGCCCCGCCCCCAGGCGGCCTCCCCACCTGGGACCCCCCCCACGTGGCCTCCCGACCTGGCCCCGCCCCCAGGCGGCCTCCACCCTGGCCTCCTGACCTCATGGAGCTGGGCTTGGCCACAGGAGGGCCTTGCAAAGGGCACTTTGCGTGGAGCCTGAACCTGGCCTGACTTTGCCTCCATGGTTTTCGGGTTGAACAGCAGGGAACGGCTCAGGGGGAGGGGCCGGCTGAATTCCTCCGTGGGATCCGTGGGGCTGTGCAGACACGGGCCGTGACTGCGGGTCCTCCGTGGAGAAAATCAGTACCAAGTCGGAGCGAGTCCCCAGGGCTCACGTGTCACTCTGCACCCGGAAGGAACTTTCTGGAAATGGGATACATCCCTGCAGAGTGGGACTCAGGGGCTCTTCCCTGTCACTGTGCAGAAGGCGAGGTCTCAAGGGAGAAGATCTGGAGGCTGGGAACCTGCCTGGGCCTGGGTCCCCTCTCAGGGCTGAGGAGCCCCGAGCCCAGCACCCACAGTCGCTGTAGCCAACCTCACAGGTCCCACCTCCTCCTGCCTGGCCATGCTTTTGCCCGTGTGGGCTGCAGCCAGGGCCTGGTTGCCACCCGCCCCAATGTGGCCCTGAGGCCAGTCCTGTGCTAGCCTGTATTGACATGCTGGCTCACTCAAATCGATTCTTGTCAAAGGCATTGTAGAAAGAACAGTTTTCAAAATAGAGCCGAAGAAGACGTGGGCTTCCGCTGTGAGAGCCCGGTGCTGGCGGGCTGCCCACGGCGCCTCCTCTTTCTGCGGCCGGGCGTGGAGCTCCACCAGCAGCTCCTGGCTGTTGCAGGGCTGTGAGATGTTTTCGTTTGTTCAGCAGGAAGGTCTAGAGAAAGGGGCTGAAGGGAACGCCTGAGCGTCCAGCCTCAGAGAGGAGGCCAGGACCGAGGCCTGGATTCATTCCTAATGGGTCCTGAGGACAAGCACACGGAACCGGCTGTGTTCTGGCTGCAAACGGGCCTGGGAGTGCCCTGGCTGGCATAGGAACAGACAGGCTGCGGGGCAGAGCGCAGTGGACCTTCTGCCTGGGTGGAAGGGGCTGGTGTGCGGCTCCGCGCCCTGGAGTCCCTATCCCAGCCCCTCAGCCCCCATCCCAGCCCCTCAGCCAGCCCCTCTGCGGTGGCAGTTTCTCTTCTTGCCAAGACCTTGGACGGAGTCTGCACCCATCCCTGCACGCCGCAGAGACAAAACCCACAACCAGATACTCAGGAAGGGCCAGGGTCCTGCCACCTGCACGTTAGACCCTGAGGGTGACGTTTGCTCTTTGATCCTCTGGTCCTGTGCGCTCTGGGGGCCTCGGCCTGGGGTGGAAATGTGGATTCTTCCGTCTGAGACAGTGTGATTTTCAGACCAGCAGAGAAGGAAATGTCCGGCGGCTGTCCTGTGGGGGTCCACCCACCCTCCATACTGTCATGGGCCACGTGTCTCCCCCAGATCTGTATGCTGCGGCCCTAAGCCCCAGTGCCTCCGCAAGGGACCTTACTTGGAGATGGCGTCCTCGCAGAGGTGGTTAAGGTAACATGAGGCTGATGGGGTGGCCCTGGCCCAATCTGCCTGGTGTCCTTATACGGAGAGGAGATGAGGACACGGGTCCACACAGAGGGATGACCTTGTGAGGACAGCAGCAGGAGACAGAGCCAAGGACAGAGGCCTCAGGAGCCAGTGGTGCCACACCCTGACCCGGATTCCACCTCCCGAATGGTGAGAGAGCCGTGTCTGCTGAGGCCCCCAGGCTGGGGGACTTACTACCGTGACCCCGGAACTCACACGATAGTCACAGGACGTTACAGCTGACAAAGTGAGCTCCCTCCTTGGACACGCTCCTCCCAGCATTCCGGTGAGGTGGGGGCTGGCGTGTCACCCCCACTCTGGATGAAGAGGCCGCATCAGGCGGGGTGGGCACAACCAGCCCCCCAGCTCACTGTGGGCTATGGCACAAGTTCATTGCCTGCACTTTGGGGTGGGCACTCACTTGCCCCTGTTCCAGCCACCATGCCTGCCGTGGCTCCCTCCTCACCAGGGCCTGTGACTATGAGGCACTGGAGGAGGAGGTGCTGGGTGGAGACACCACAGAGGCTGAGGGTGAGACTGGAGGAGGGGAAGCCCCCATTTCTTCTCGGGAGCCCTGCGGGGTCAGGCCAAGGAGCCCGGGTGGCTGTGCGGGAAGGAGCCGCACTCTGCTAGGTGTGGAGGCTTCCCACCTGCACTCCCAAGTGAGCTGTGGCCCTGCCACACAGGCCCCTCAACCCTGTGCCTGCCACGCGGCCCTCTGGAGGAGCCTCCGGATGTGTCTGGGGAGCACTGCTCAGAGCCCTGTCCGCTGGCCCCAGTGGAGTCTCCACAGCAAATCAGCACACAGCAGCAGCCACCGCTGTGCGCCTGTGGCCCTGAGAGGCTGCGAGCGCACAACCTCCTGGCTGGAAAGAGGGGAGGCCTGGGGTCCGGGCAGCTTGCAGGGCCAGCTGTGCACCCAGCGACATCCTCATCACCGCCCACGCTGAGCACAGTGGAGACCGCGAGCCAAGGGCAGAAGGAGCGCACGGTCACAGGAAACCTTTCCTTCCAGCTCTCGGTGCCTGCATCCAGCACTTCGTGTCTAGGGATGAATTTAATCTGCACGGTGACCTCTGAGGTGGGCACCGCCACTGTCCCAGCTCTATAGACACGGAATGTGGCGGGCAGCATGGTTAGGAAGCAGCAAGACTTTGAGTGGAGGGGGGTCTGGCTGTGGCCTCCCCTCTTTGTTGAATGGTGTCTCCACAGAAAGATCTGTATCCCAGAACCTGTAAAGATGACCTTATTTGATAAAAGGGTCTTTGCAGATACAATCAGGTAAAGACCTGGCGGCGTGATCATCCTGGGCTGTCAGGCTGGACCACAGCGTCTGATGTGAAGGACAAGCGCCTTTATCAAGAGAAGAGAAAACTCAGGGAGAGCCACATGGAGAGGGGCCGAGGCCATGGGAGGGCCAGGCAGGGATTGGAGGGAGGCAGCCACAAGCCAAGGAACGCCTGGGACACCAGAAGCCGCCAGAGACAAGGAAGACCCCCCTCAGGAGCCTCCGGAGGGAGCTCAGCCCTGCCCACAGTTTAATTTGGGGCTTCTGGTCCCCAGAGCTGTAAGGGAATCAGTATCTGTTGTTGAGGCCACCCGGCTTGTGGGAGCCCCAGGACACGTGCCCACTTGGCCACACTGCCCCGGCGGATTGTGGTCGAGTGCCCAGGGTTCCAGCCCCAGCGCCTGCACTCCTGACCACGAAGGAGGCTGACGCCCGCCGGGAAGTCTGCGCACGGCACCCTCACTCTTTCCGGATTCCAGTGCTTCCTGCGGTGCTCTGTGCACAGGAGTGCTGCTGGCTCCCATCGCCAGACTCTCAGGGCTGAAAGGTGACATCCAGCAGCAAGCAGGCGCCCCGCTCTCTGCGACAGCATGGTTGAGTTGGTGACGGCCAGACCAGGTGTGTTGGCTCATGCCTGCAATCCCAGCGCTTTGGGAGGCTAAGGTGGGAGGATGGCTTGAACCCAGGAGTCCAAGGTTACAATAAGCTGTGCTTGCGCCACTACACTCCAGCCTGGGCGAATGTGAGACCGTCTCTATAAAATACAGTAGAGGGACAGTGAGTCAGTGCCACACGATTGGCCCTTGGTGTGTTTCCCCTGCCCATCAGTGCTACCCCAAGGAACTGAGTGAGCAAATGGGTGCCTGTCTGCTCACCTGCTTAAGATGCAAAGGGTCTTGAAAGCAGGGCCGCACCCAGCATCTTCCCTTCTGCAGGTGCCTGGAGTGTTGGGCTCCTGCCACCCCAAACCGACTTGGTGAACACAGGTGAGCACTGGCTAACCGGATCATGTTTAAAGGAATCCTTTAGGGGAACCACTCTGCAAAGAAAAGAACCCTCAGTAACTCACTTTTAGTTAAATGTGGACTTCACCTTATCAGGCTTCTGAAGGTGGATTTGCAGGAAGCCTGGGTGGGGGCCTGTGGGGAGGCCTGGGTGCTGGTGGGATTCTCCGCAGGTGCTGCTGGGCTGGGTAGTGGCTCTGGTGGGGAGCGCTGTGGCTCCAGGCCCTGACCCGGCTCCCGCTGGGCTGACTGTGGCAGGGAAGAGCCATTTTTCACAGTAGGTGGGTGGCTTCACACCGGCCCAAGGCCAGTATGTTCCATGGTTCTTTTCGCTGATGGAATCAGCCATCAGGTCAGCCCAGGTGACTTCTGATCTAATCTAAACAAGGTGGGGTCGGTGGACTCAGTTCTCACAAAGAAAGACATGGTGACGTCGGGCATGGCTGGGTGAGGCAGGGGTGGGGAGAGGCTGACGGCCTCTGCCTCTGCCTCTGCCTCCGCCGGCACCACCCGCCCCAAGCTCACGTAGCCCTTCCGGGCGTCATTTCTTCACTTGGTTGTGCCAAGCAGCAGGGGCACGGCTGTCCCAGTCCTCACGCCCTGCCCTCCTTTGGCAGCCTGGGCGTCTGCTCCTGTGCTCAGAGCACCCTCCGCCAGGCACCCCCCATCCACACCCAAAGGCAGGCCCAGGTGCATGGCTTGGGTGACAGAGTCTATTTGGGGCGATCCCTGAAAGCCCAGTGGCAAATTGGGGTGGAGGGAGCGGGCAGGGCCAGGTGGCCCCGTGAACGAGCAGCCTGCCTCCAAGGGGACCCCGGGGTCCTCTCCCCGCTGGCTGGCCCTGTCGTGGACATGAGCTCTCAGGTTTCGGACGGGCTGAGCATAGTGGCCGAGGGCGCCCTCAGGCAGGGGCAGGTGGGCTTGGGTCAAAGAGAAACCTCTTCCCCCATAGGGGACAGGCAGACAGCCACCAAGAGCCGGAGTGGAGGGGCCAGGCTGTGCTCAGCCTCACGACACACAGACGTTTGCTCAAGCTCACAGCTGGCGTGCAGGGGGCGCTTCGAGCGCCTCCAGGGCTGGGATGAGGTCGGAGCTGCCCTTGCCCAGTGACAATGAATGCCCTGGGGCCATGTGGGGTCTTGGCCAGGTGGTGCCAGGATATGCCTGGATTTCAGAGTCGGTGGTCAGGGCGGCCACCTGCTGGGTGTCTGGACAGGGACCATGGAGCCGGGACCACTGGGCTTCCGCTTCAGGAGCCGCACAACATCCAAAAGCAGGGGGCCCTTGAGGACCCAGCCCTGCTCTCCAGGCAGCGGGCACTTGGCCCCAGAGGCCCCCCTTGCTTGGTGCGAGGCCGAGCATCTCCTGAGCCTGGTGCCCACCCGGCCACCTTGGCCTCTGCCCACTCCGTGCCAGCTCTCACTCTGCCACAGGCCCAGCCCCTCTCACTTCCAGCCTGGGCCCCACTGTCGCCTCCCATCATCTCCCTCCTGGGTGACAGCCTTGGGGAGGGTCTCTGGCCTGGGCTCTGATCCCAGGACACGGCCCTTCCTGCTCCTTGGTGGCCTTCCTGGGCCTGCAAGTCCGAGACCATACCCATGGCTGCTGCCCGCTGCTAGTGGGCCTTGGATTTTACAGAAAGAGGGAAGAGGCTCAGACCAGCCCAGAGCAGCTTTCCAAGTGAGGCCATGGTCACGAGCAGTCCAGGGTCCGCTGGCCGGTGAGGGTGGGACTGCAGGCTGGGCAGGGACAGCAGGCAGGGGTCCCTCCTTCAACACAGCCCCCCCTGCTGTGCAGGGCTCTGGGGTCCTGCCTTATGGGGGGTCCTGTGTCACCTCAGCGGGGAGCAGGAGATGGGCCCGGGGCTCGGGGCTGCCATCTCCACCCTTAGTCTGGGGCTGAGCTGTTGTGGAGCAACTCAGGGACCACATGTTTGTAATTTGGGGACAATTCTGCCTTCCTGTAATTTTATTGTATTTAGTAAATGCGGTTTAATTTTCTTCCTGTATAGACTTCTCAAATAACTACAAATCAAAAAAGAGCTTGCAGGCCCATCAGGGCAACCCTGGCCTGCAAGGACCCAACACCAGGCCCGTGGCACACACTCATGCCCGCTCTCACTCCCACACCCTGTCACACCTGCACTCACGCCACACACACAGTGGGCACACTCACACCCCAGTCACGCACAAACACATCCACACACCTCCCTCTGCTGCTTCCTCCCGCAAGTCCCCGCACCCCCCTGCACCCCCATAGAGTCCCCATCAGGGCTGCTCCCCCTGCCCCCCCCCCCTTGTCAGTTCCCACTTCCGTTCCCAGCACTGGCATTTGGCATTTGCCGCAGGCTGAGGGCTGGTGCGACAGACGCCCTGCCAGCGCCAAAACACGGCTGTTCGGCGCACACAGGAGCCGCCTCTGGCCTGCCACTTCCTGCCCGGAGGACCACAGACCTGAGCCCGGCTAGGACGAGACGACCGCGGCTCACCTGCCATCAACAGGCTCGCAGGGGCCCTCACTGCACCCAGGGGGCTGGGGCCGGGCCGACCACCGAGAGAACTCACCATGCATCCCCTGCTAGCCTCCCTGCTCAGGGGCAGCTGGGACGTGGGCAGCCGCCTCCCAGACTGTAGTCAGGGTCCCGGATGTGGGGAAGGCCACCCATCAGGTGAGTGTGTGTGAGACATGGGGACAATGGGGCCACCCCACGGAGACACCAGCTTGTCCTGCCGCGTTCTCCGTGTGCTGGATCGGGGGTGGCTGCAGGCGCGGCTGCTTCCCCTGGCTCATCTGGCTCTCAGGCGGTCACCGCTGTGCGGGTCTGCTCCTCAGCTTCCGGGGGTGCAAGGCAGTGGCAGTGCAGTGGCCCTAGTGGCTTTATGCTCCCGGCACGGCTCCGGGGGGGCTGCCGTGGTGACGATGCCCGGTGGGGCAGCACTCTGTGCCTGAGTCTCCCAGGAGGCCCGCCTGGAGTCTGCAGCCCATCCTGGGTCCTGTGATACCCTTTCCCTGTGTTAAATCCCTTCCTGCTCAGAGTCCTCGGGGCCACTCTGCCCTGCTCAGACCCATCTGTCATGAACCCTGGAGTGAGCGGTGCTGCTGGGGGCTGGTGCCCAGAGGTACGGGGTCCCTGGAGCTGGGAGGGTGGGCAGAGGAAGTGCCACATGAGGAAGCTGCAGGGGTCTCCATTCTGGCCACACAAAGTGCCCGAAGTGGATAATGCTTCCGGGGGAGTGGGGGTGACTGGAGGGTTGGAGGGATATCTGGGACGGCTCCCTGGGGGCAGTTCTCTTGTGAGCGTCTGTGTGTGTGAAAATCCCTGTCATGTCACCTTCCGGGATGTGTGTGTGAAAATCCCTGTCATGTCACCTTCCGGGATGTCCATTCTACTTCAATGCCAAGTGTAAGTACACAGTGCCTGACTCACACCCTCTGGGTGTCCGCTCCTGTGCTCAGAGCACCCTCCGCCAGGCACCCCCCATCCACACCCAAAGGCAGGCCCAGGCACATGGCTGGGGTGACAGAATCTAATTGGGGGCAATCCCTGCAAGTCCAGGGTGGAGGGAGTGGGCAGGGCCGAGCGGCCGTGTGAACGAGCAGTGTCCTGCCTCCACGGGGAGCCCCGGTAGACGACCAACTGTGTGAGATCATCTACCTGTTCCTCCAGGTCACAACAAATCCATCCCTCCCCAGCCTGTTTCCAACTTGGTTGAAACACCCCTAAATGCTCCGCAAAGTACCTGCGCAGCCCTGGGCTCTAAGAGGCTTGGCCAGGGGTAAGCTTAAAGGAGAGCACGCATGTGCACACACAGACCCACCCACACAGACACATGCACACGCATGGATCCACACACACAAACACACGTACACACAAGCTCGTATACACAAACACAAGCACTCACAAAATCACACACGTGCACACACACTTGTGCACACAGTAACTCATACACACGAGTACATGCCTGCATTCACCTGACAACACAAACACGCGTGCATACAGCAAACACACATGCATACACCTGTGCATGCCCATGTGCACACAGCAAATATCTGTACACAACCGAATCCATAGGTGTGCACAAGAAAACATATACACAGATACACATGCATGTAGTGCACACAAACATACACAACGCACACACACAAGCACACATGCGGGCACACACGGAGAGATTTTGGTTCTTTGCTCATAAATCATTTGTTCACTAATTAAATCACCCATCAGCTCCTCCGACAAGGGTGGCATGGGCGCCTTCTGCCTGCCAGGTGAGTTCTGAGTGCTGAAGCTCCCACAGGAAACGGTACGTCCCGGGAGCAACAGTCTTGAAGACTATGGTTGGCTTCCTTGTCTTGCCCTGGCCAGAGGTGGGGCCCTGGGTTAGCACAAGGCTTTCTCAGATGAAGTTCCAAAGTTTCCCCATAAAAGGAGTCACTCCGAGCTAGCATCGCCCACGACATCCTTCCAGGCCTGGCTCCCCTGGGGCACGTGGAGTGCAGCGGGCGGGCGGGTCTGTGCAGCGGACGGGGCACCCTCCCCGTGTAGGGAAGGTGCTCTGCTCTTCCCACCCTGGGACTCTGTTCCCCGAATCCGGCCCCCACCACACTCCATGGCACCCAGCTATGCCCCTGCCGCTGTCCTGTTCATCCTTTCACACTTTTGGGGGTTTGGTGGCTTTAGCATGGCCTGTCCCCTCCAGGGACCCACCGACCTGCATGCCAGGGTTTACTTCAGCCTCATCTGGGAAGGGAGCAGCCCTCGGGAGGCCCCTCGAGTACCCAGGAAATGAAGAAGAGAGAAAATGAGGCTGAGCTGCTCCGATTGGCCCAAAGGTCCTGAGTCGGAAGATGACAAAGAAACCCCGCCTTAGAGTCTGGACTCTGCTTCCCCAGTCCACGGCCATGTGGCTCAGCAGCTGGCGTGGGGGCACCAGGAGGATGGGGACCCTCCCCCTCTGGGAACTAAGGGCGGGAAGCCCACTGAGCGCTCAGGGTGTCCTGCTCCGCCCTGGAGAGAGTGGCCGGAGCCTGCACCCTGGGTTAGGGGGTGAGGCCGGGGAGCCAGGCAGGTACCAGGCCAGCTCCTGCTAGGCCGTCCTGCGGGCCATACCTGTCTCTCACATCACTCAGGCCTGGAGCCTCTCCCTGTGCTTCCTCTGCCAGCACATGTGTGAGTGTGTACATCACACACAGATGACACGTGTGCACAGAGAGGTATGCACACAGAGGGATGTGCACACACACTCACACAACATCGTATGTTACAACGCCCTCTTACGCCTGGAGACATTTGGGAAGGTGCTTGACTTGTTTGGTTACCCCTTTCTAACTCGCCCATCCCCCAACTGTTCACACCTTGTCAGCCCCCAACCCCAGAGCCTCCAAGTCACCTCCCAGGTGCCACTGTCAGCCCTGACACCTCCTTCCTGGGCAGGGGCTGTGAGGGGACGCCTCCTTCCAGGACAGGGGGCACCATCCGGGCAATAACATGGGCCACAGTTGCCCCATGATCCTCCCTACACTTTGTTGCTGTCCCAGCCGCAGGCCCGGCCCTGACACAAGCGGCTTCTCCAGCCAGCTGTGCAAAAAAGGAATGCGTCCTCCCTGGGCCCACAGCTGGATGGCCACATAGCAGGCGTTCCTCCACAGCTCAGTGGTGTTACCCTGGGATCTGAACATGGCAATGGCCTGGGGCCTGATCGCGAAAAGGGAAAAGCAGTGTTACCAGGGACATCCTCCTGGGGGTTTTAGAATCTCCCCCTTGGAGGGGAGGAGAAGAAGAGTGAGGGAGGACTGCCGGCCCAGCCCCATGAGTGGAGGGTGCACCGAGCCACTAACCTCTGGTCCCTGCCCACCTGGGAGCTCCTCCCTCACAGGCAGTGCCAGTCTGTGGCAGGGGTCAGGCCACCTGTTCTATTTGCCTTTAGTTCATAGCCTGATCAAACGGTTAATGAGTTCAAAGTTACATTCCTTATCTCATTTTTAAGATTGAATGAGGACTCAAACCCTGCACCTGGACCAGTGACCCTGGGCATTCTCTCTCATCATTGCACAACCACAGAAGCTTGTATCTCCCTGCCAGCCTTTTATGAGGTGCAGCCACGGGTCCTTTGCTTTCTTATTCACCGCTGACGTCTGTACTAATGACGACACGCTTTCGAATGCCAGTTTGCTGACTGAAGTACTAGCTACAGGTTTGTTTTTTTTTGTTCACACCCAGAGAATGTGTCCTGGCAATACGCTCCTGTTGGACGTTATTATGCAGTGATGCTATATGGCAAATGTGCTCCAGGAATGACACACTCACAAGGCAGTGTTTGGCCTCCTGTAAAAAAAAACCTGCAGAGACAAATAACTAAGAAAAAAACGTGGAAGAAAGATGTAAAGGATTCATGCCTTTAGTATATAAAGAGTTCTCAGAATAAATAAGCACTTCGCTACTAGGGGCCTATCTTCTGATTTTACCCATGCAAAGGAATCTGTGGCTCCTTCCTTTGTAGTAGCTCCCAGGAACCACCCCCCCCTGCCCTTAGTCCAGATTATTTGGGTGTGCTGACCTAAATTCTTCACCTCCAGAGATTAAACATGACACAAACCTGGCCAATGAAGGGCTTTCCTGGGACAGTGGCTGGAACTATCAGGGAAAAGATATGCTTTCTCTGTAGACTGTGAGTTGGTAAGATGTTAGCTACCTGTCTTAGTCTGCTTTGGGCAGCTATAATGAAATATCACAGTCTGGGTAGTCTATAATGAACAGAGATGTATTGGGGAAGCTGGGAAGTCCAAAAGCATGGCACTGGCATCTAGTTAGGGCCTTCTTGCTGTGGCATCCCAAGGTGGAAGGCGGAAGGGCGAGAGAGAGAAAGTGAGAAAACACACACACACACACAGAGGGGGAAAGAGAGCGCAAGATGGGACCAAACTTGTCCTTTTATAAGGAACGCACTCTGAGATAATGGCATGAGTCCACTTGTGAGGGTCGTGCCCCTATGGCCCAAGCACCTCCCATTGGGCTCCACCTCCCAACACAGCCATGTTGGGGATCAAGCTTCTGACACATGGGCTTTGGGGGACACTTTCAAACCATAGCACCATCTCTGCTACAAACTGGAATGAGCCTGCATGAGAACAAAGCCAAGGCAGGGAAGTAGAACTGAGGGATGCTGCTGAAAAAAAGGAAGAGAACCGAGGAACATTGTGTGAGCCTGGGTCTAGCTCACCCTGAAGCCTGTAGTATCCTGGGCCCTTTAGTTATGTTAACCACTGATTTCCTTTTAGCTGGAACCAGTTTCAGTTGCATTTCTGCCTCTTACAACCAAGGGAGCCTTGACTGAGACCCACTCATAGAAAATGGGGCAGAAAATAGGAACTGACACTCAAAAGAAACACAAATGGCCAATGAACATGAAAAGAAGAACCGCTTTCCATAAGGAAATCCAAGAATTGCACATTACAATAAATGCGTGCTATTACGGATTGAACTGTGTCCCCCTCCTGAAAGGTATGTTAGTCCTCACCCCCTGTACCTAAGAACATGGCCTTATTTGGAAATAGCAGATGTAACTAGTTAGAGTGAGATCATACTGGAGTAGGCTGGGCCCTAAATACAGAACGCCTTGTGTCCTTGTAAGAAGAGAGGGAGGCCCTGGGAAAAGCCGGCCCATCTGAAGATGGCGGCAGAGACTGGATGAGGGATCTGTAAGCCAAGGGCTCACGGTGTCCCTGAGAACCTCCAGAAGCTGGAAGAGGCATGAAAGGAATCTCCCCAGCAGCCGGAAGAGGGAACATGGCCTTGCCCACACCTTGATTTCAGACATCTGGCTCCAGAACTGTGGGAGGATACATTTCTGTTGTTTGGAGCTGCCTGGTTTTTCATACTTTGTTATGGCTGCCCTAGGAAACTAATACAGATATTACTTTCCACTTCTGAGCTTAGCAAAATATTTTTAAAATGAAAATTCTTACATGTTGGCACAGTTTAAGGTCAGGGGTGCCCCAGCCGTTTGGCAACATAGATCAAAGGTTTTAAGATACTTTATCCCCTTTCACTTGGTAATTCCATTTTTAAGGCTTTATCCTAGGGAAGAATTTCACATAGGAATTATGAGTTTTGGGAAAGATGCTCATAATAACACTGTTTATAGTAACGGGTGGAAACAACAAATGTCTACAAAGAGAAATGTTAAATAAATGGGAATGTTATATGTTAAACGTGAGATATTAGATATTAAGAATAATGTATTTAAATTATATATGATACCTGGAATTCTCTTTCTACAAATAGAAAAAGAGGATGTAAGACTGTTCATATGGGGTACAATCCAAATTTATTTTTAAAAAATTTACATCTATTCAACTAGAAAAAAATGCACCAAAATACTGAGTGATATCTGAGTGATAGAATTATGAATTATCTTATTTCTTATATGTTAGTATTATTATTTTCATATATATTTTTTATAATAGTCATATATTCCATTTTATCATCAGGAAAAAAAGTTTTAAAATTCCAAATCCTTTAATGTGCACTAACGTTTTAAACTAAGGTAGAAGAAAAAAAGACACTGAAAATCCAAGATGTAATAATCATGCCCAACAAAGGCCAGCAAACTTAGTGCATATTTGCTGTAATAAAATATTAACCCACTTGTGAGGGTCGTGCCCCTACAACCCAAGCACCTCCCATGAGACCCCAACTCCCCACACAGCCATGCCGGGGGTCAAGCACCTCCCGTGAGACCCCATCTCCCAACACAGCCATGTTGGGGGTCAAGCACCTCCCATGAGATTCCGTCTCCCAACACAGCCATGTTGGGGGTCAAGCTTCTGACACATGAGCTTTGGGGGACACTTTCAAACCATAGCACCATCTTTGCTATAAACTGCAGTATTTTAAAAATATATATTCATAAAATATACATTCGGTAGCACAGATCCAATTATGGGACATGGCCAGGAGCAGTTGCTCACGCCTGTATCCCAGTTCTTTAGGAGGCCCAGACAAGTGGATCACCTGAGGTCAGGAGTTTGAGACCAGCCTGGCCACAATGGGGAAATCCCATCTCTACTAAAAATACAAAAATTAGCCGGGCATGGTGGCACGCCTGTAATCCCAGCACGTTGGGAGGCTGAGGCAGAAGAATCACTGAACTCAGGAGGCAGAGGTTGCAGTGAGCCGAGATCGTGCCCCTACATTCCAGCCTGGGCACCAAGACTGAAACACCAATCTAAAAAAAAAAAAAAAAAAAGCCAAAAACATCCCCAGAAAACAATTATGGGACACAGTGTTTCTAAGTGACATCTAGGGGCAAAGCAAACACAGCCGCTTTCTAAAGCCCTCCAGGGCGTGGCGCAGCCACGGAGCTTGCCCCCACTGGGGCGTAGGAATTGGCGATGCTTCTGTCTGTGGACCCCTCCTCCTCCGTCCACTCTGCATTTCTCTTCCGTCCCTGCCACGTGCGATTGCGTGAGTGTGAAGGGAAGATGACACAGGGGAACCCAGGGACACCTAAACCCTGGGCTCACGGGGTAGACCCAGGGACAGAGTGGCCTCCTCCTGGAAGGGAGGGAAGGCAGAAGCCCAGGCCAGGCCTCCGAGGCCCCGAGCTGTGAGACGCGCTCTCCAGGGCCTCACTGCCCCGTGGTCCTGCGAGGCGTGGCGAGCCAGGCCTGCGTGATTGCCCTCCCCGGGCCTGAAGCCTGGCCGCGCGGGGCCAGCGGGGAGCTCGGCCCGGGAAAGAAGGCGGGTGTCCCCGGGCAAGACCCCGGGACTTTGCCCAGGCCCCACCTCCCCCGCAGCCCAGGGATGTTCCTGGCAGCCCAGCCCTTCTCCCATGGGGGCTGCAAGAGGCACGGACCCCCAGGCCTCTCTCTGCCCGGAACCCCTGGGAGTCTGCCGGCCTGTGGAGCCTGCGCCCTTTGGGACGAGATCCCCTGCAGGACCACAGCCGCAGCCACGGACCACGACCACTGCAAGAAGTCGTTGCACTCGCCGGCCTGCACCACAACTTCTCAGCCACACCCCGTGACCTCACCGTGTCCAATCAAGCGCACAGCAGGCAGTCACATGGCCTAGCAGAGGCCAGTCAGGATCGTGCTCACTCCCACTCACCCCGCCCACAGGGTGGCTAGGCTAGTCACATGACTCGCTGTGGCCAATCGGGGTCTTGCTCCCCTATGGGCTTGCCAGTGGCCGGGACCTAGGATCTGGGAAGCACCTTGCGGGCAGCCTGGCTGTGGCCTGCTTCTCCCGCCCAGGGTTTCCAAGGCGGGTCACTGCTTTTCCAGCAGTCCCCTGTGATGGCTGACTGACGCCACACCCTTCCAGGGAGGGATGGTGTCCCCCAGGACCCCATCAGCGCCTGCGGCGCAGTCAGGAACCCTGACAGTGACCCCAAGAACGACGTTTCCCCTTCGTCAGCAGTGGTTGAGGCCCTGGGGCTCCGTCCCCAGCAAGTGCCCAGAGAGGGGCAGAGCTGGCCACAGCCTGGGCCTCATACACAGACACACACACACACACGGACACACACACACACAGACACGGCACTCCCAGCACACACACACACCCCCCACAAACACACTGCCCCCGGTGCACACACACACAGATACACAGGCACAGCACCGCAGCACAGACACACAAACACACCACCCCCAGCGCATAGACACACAAACACACCACCCCCAGTGCACACAGATACACAGCACCCTCAGCACACACAGACACACACAGAAACAGACACACAGAGCACCCTCAGTGCACACACAGACTCCCCTTGGCGCACACACAGATACA
>NC_045452.1:35901552-35907519 GCF_002776525.5 Piliocolobus tephrosceles
TTAGCGCACATACACAGACACACACACAACCCCACAGGCAGACACACACACCACCCCTAGCACACACAGACCCACACACAGACACCACCCCGGCACACAGACACACCCGCACATACCACCCCTAGCCTGAACACACACACACATCACTCCTAGTGTGCACATACACAAACCACCCCGGCACACACGTCTGTCTACCACCGTGTGTGGCAGTGCAGGCGCACATCTGAGGGAGGCGCGCTCCTGGGCTGGAGGGCTCTGGCTGTGTCTGGCTGCTGGAATCTGGCAGGAGAATGTGCTCACCTGTTCAGGTATGATTAGAATAGGAGAAAGTAACGGGCGGCTGTCACAGCCCCACCCCTGCCCTGCTCCTCCCACAGCTGGTGGTCTTTCCGCTGCTGAGCTGGATCCAAGCCTGGTCTGGAGGGGTGGCTGGGCGTGGCTCAGGAGCACCTGTGTTCCCGGTTCTGGGCCCTTCCAGCAGCTGCCTGAAGTGCCAGGCAGGGTGTCAGGACAGCAGCAGGACCCATCCACCGGGGTGGGGCAGGGGAGAGCATAGTTCCCACTGGGGAAGCATGTCAGGTTCAGGGGAGACGCTCCGAATGGAGGGAAGGAGGTTGTGGGGATAAGAAAACTGAGGTGTCTCTTGAGAACTCGGAGCTCCTGCGAGCACCTGGTGTAGCCCTCACAGATATGAAGCCCAGGCCAGGTTGCAGGTGGGGTGCCGAGGCCCAGCCCACTGCCAGCCTCTTGTGCTAGGCATCCCTCCATGCCAGAGGGCCTTGTGTTTCTAAGGACGGGGCAGGGAGCTACTGGGAGGTCCTGTGGCGCTTTTGGTTCTTGCTGAACTATTGGACCTGGCTTAACTTTTTTTATTGCAGTAAAATACACATAACATAAAATTTACTATTTTAACCATCTGAAAGCACATAGTTTGGTGACATTAAGTGCATTGGCACTGCTGTGTAACCATCACCACCATCCACCTCCGAACTTTTCCCAAACTGAAAGTATGAACCCATTAAATGCTCACTCCTCCAGCCCCACCACTTCCCACTCTACTTTCTGCCTGTATGGATTTGAGTACTCCAGGGACCTCGTACACATGGAACCATACAGCATTTGTCCTCTTGGGACCGGCTTTGTTCACTCAGCATGATGTCCTCCAGGTTCCTCTGTGTTGTAGCATGTCTCAGAATTTCCTTCCTTTTCAAGGCCGAGTAATATTCCTTTGTGTGGCACATTCTGTGTCTTCATTCATCTGTTGATGGATGCTTGGGTGTCCCACCTCCTGCTCCTGTGAACTGCCTGTGGGATCACCGTGCTGTTTGAGGAACCACCGACCATTTCCTACAGCGGCTGCACCATTCACATTCCCGTCAACAGTGCACACGGGGTCCAGCTTCTCCACTTCCTTGCAGACACTTGTAATTTCTGTTGTGTTTTGATGGTAGCCATCCCAGTGGGTGTGTGGTGGCATCTCACTGTGGTTTTGTGGACCTGGCATTTTAGAGGGGATGGAGACGAGGCAGTCATGGGGTTCCCAGGGACGGGGTGGTGCCCCACCATCCGGTCTGGCTCACCTGTCCCTACTTCCCCATCTGTTTGGTGGGCTTCTGACCCCCGCCTCCCCAGCATGGGGAGAATGTGGCCAGAGGGGGAGGAATCTGTCACACTGCCCAGCCATCCTGCCCTGTCCCTGGCACCTTCCAGGAGAGGGACTGACTCAGTGAAGGGTGGATGCCTTCCCTATTCCAGCGGCTCACGCTCCATATGCACACCCAGGTAAACCGGTCAGTGAAGAAACACTCTGAACAAGTCAAGGAGCAGGCTCAGCCCTCTGGTTGCCCCAGGAAGCTGCCCGTCTTCACCCACACAGGGCCCCAGCGCTTCAGGCAGGAGCACCAGAGGCTCTGGGGTTGTTGCCTTTGACCCATTTTCTCAGCCTCACCTAAGAAGAGGACTAGAGGAGCCAGCGGGGCAGCTGGCCGGGGCTGGGGCAGGACAGAGCTCTGCCGGGACCTTCAGACCTGCTGGCCTCGGCCTGGTATTGGGTGGGGGGGTGGGGCACAGCCCATTCCCTCCACAGTGACCAGGTTGGGTCTAAATGACGCGGTTTGGCTGTCCACACTCCGAAATATGCAACAAGGGGCCTCTGGTAGCCTCCTTTTGGGAGGGCGTGGCCCCTGGGTGAGGACTGCTGCGGCCCCTCCTGTGCAGCCTGCAGGAGGCCCACAGACCGAGGCCTCCAGGGGGCTTCTGCTCCTGGGCCAGGCGTCTCCTGACCCTCTGTCTCCCCTTCTCTTACCTGGTTTTAGAGGCAGCGGTGGGTGAGCAGCCGGTCTAGAGAAGGGCTCAGACAGGTCCTGGGCGTCCCAACAGCAGCCTTGAGGGACACATGCTTGTCCTGTCCCTAACTCCTCGGCATTCTTTATGAGTGGGGGAACCCAGAGGGGTACCTGGAGGCAGCAGATGGGGAGCAGACGTTGTCAGGGTGAGTCTGGTCTGGGGCTCAAGGCGAAGGCAGGGCGAGGAGCCTGGGCTGGCCGTGTGCTCTCTTGTGTCGTCCCCCATCCCGCCCCGCCCCCCGCTGTGTGTTCTCCCGTGTTGTCCCCCGCCCCAACCACCGCTGTGTGCTCTCCGTGTCATCCCCCGCCCTGCCCCCCGCTGTGTGCTCTCCCATGTCATCCCCCGTCCCGCCCCCCGCTGTGTGCTCTCCCATGTTGTCCCCCGCCCCGTCCCCCACTGTGTGGCTCCCATGTCATCCCCCGCCCCGCGCCCCGCTGTGTGCTCTCCGTGCCGCCCTCCGTTCCTGGAGCGTCTCCCAGCCCCACTGCTTCGTTGGTGTCTGCTGTTCTGGGATTCTCGTCTCCACCCTCCCTTGCCCCTCAGCCCCTGCAATTGAGATGTGCCCGTTCTGCCCATGTCTCAGAGCAGCCTGGCCCGACCTCGCCGGGATTTCAAGGGTGACCATCAGTGTGTGCGCCCTGGGCCTCAGCTTCCTCTCTGTGCCCTGCCCTCTTCGATGCTGGTGTTGGTGGAATCGAGTCTCCCCGAAACTCACATCCCCCAGATGCTCAGAATGTGACCTTATTTGGAAACAGGATCTTTGAAGATACCATCAGTTAAATGAAGATGAAGTCAGGCTGGATTCGGGCGGACCCTCATTCCAGTGGCTGCTGTCGTTATAAGGAGGCCGCGGGAAGACGTGGAGACGGAGGCAGAGATAGTACCTGGAGAGACGCGTCTACAAGCCACAGGACACCAAGGCTTGCCAGCAGCCACCAGGAGCCAGGAGAGGCCTGGGACAGGTCCTTCCCCACAGCCTGCAGAGGAGCTCGGCCCTGCTAACACGCATTCAGGCTTCTACTTTCCAGAATTGTGGGGGACACCTCTCTGTGGTTTTAAGCCCCCAGTTTGCATTTCAGCAGCTCTAGGAAGCCAGTACAGTACTGAATTCAATATTGACTTAATCCAAGTTTCATTTTTAACTGCATGGTACATGGCATCTCCTGTTTTTCCCTAAGCCAATCAAGCCTGGTTTAAAAAGAATAAAAAGAACTCCTGAAGACTAGCATGTGGCCCGCTCAGGAATGCAGGGGCAGCAGCAGGGGCAGGGGCAGCAGCAGGGGCAGGGGCAGCAGCAGGGCCCTCTGCGCTGGGGCCCACCCCAAAGCCGCCCCACCTGCACCTCACACCAACTTCAGGATGCTGGGACCACACATTGCCCCATAAAGAAATGGAGTCCGGGCGCGGTGGCTCATGCCTGTCATCCCAGCACTTTGGGAGGCTGAGGTGGGCAGATCACCTGAGGTTAGGAGTTCAAGACCAGCCTGGCCAACATGGCGAAACCCCATCTCTATTAAAAATACAAAAATTAGCAGGGCGTGGTGGCACGTGCCTGTAGTCCCAGCTACTCGGGAGGCTGAGGCAGGAGAATCACTTGAACCCAGGAGGCGGAGGTTGCAGTGAGCCTGGGTAACAGAGTGATTCTCTGTCTCAGAAAAAAAAAAAAAAAAAAACAGAAATGGAGGCCCAGGCTAATGACATCCCAGCCAGGGGTGCCCAGCAGGGACAGTCGGAGCGGGGCTGTGAGCCGGGTCAAGGAACCCAAAGTCCACGTCTTCCCACTGCCCAGAAGCTGACCAGCCCCAGGCTCCTGAGCCAGCTCCGGCCACCAGCAGTGATTAAAGAAAGAATCTTCCAGCCCTTGTTCCAGAATCAGCCGGGCATCTCCATGGGATCTGCCAGCATGGACTGAGTGAGAACCTTCCCTGAGGACATGGACTGTTCCAGGAGAGGGAACATCCATGCCCTCCACTGCTTCCTGTCTTTTAAGTGCTGGAGCTTCTGCTGGATTCCATGTTACAGATCAGATCACATCCTCCATTCTGTGACATCTCACCTCCGCTGTTGGGACATCACCCTGGGAAACCCAGGGTGGTCCATCCCACCTGAGAAAACTGAAGCAAACCCAGCTAGTTTGAGGATCTGAGACTCCCGTGGTTCCAATCCTGTGGGCCCAGTTCCTGAACCTTCTTGCTGATTTCAGATCTGCAGTTCATTTGTGTAAAAACGGTTCTGGAAACTTTCTTCCAGGCCTGGGAGTGACTGAGAGATTCCTGGCCCTGAGGAAGAGCTGATTGGACCCTCCTGGTCCAGCTGGTCCCAAGGGGCTCTGCCCAATTTCAAACTGTCACCTTGTTCTCAGTAGTTTTGAAATGAGCTGTGTTTTACAAGAAACACGTACTTATTTTTCCCCATCACACTTTCGTTCTTTCTGGTTTAACAGGGACCACAGTGGAAATGCCAGCGAGCCGGTGGTGTGCTGATGCCACTGGGCCTGGTCCCACATCACGCCCTCCCTGTAAAGTGTCACTTCGGAGTACTCTGTCATTTTCATTAGCTGATCCCAATGACGTCTGTACTTGCTCATGCCATACGCAGTCCATGTGTTTTCTTTTTAAACAAACAACAATACCACCCAAAAGCACAACAGCCAGGTCAAAATGAGTGACACCCTTGCAGACCACACTGCAGGGGCTGGGGCTGTCCTTAGGGCCCTGTGTCCTGCTCAAAGTCAGCGGCTTCCATGGGTTGCCTTGGCAACCCAGGGACTCAGCTCCCTACTCTTTTTTTCCTTCTTTCTTTGTTTTTTTTGTTTTTTTTTGTTTTTTTTTGAGACGGAGTCTCGCTCTCTCACCCAGGCTGGAGTGCAGTGGCGTGATCTCTGCTCACTGCAACCTCCGCCTCCCGGGTTCATGCCATTCTCCTCCCTCAGCCTCCCGAGTAGCTGGGACTACAGGTGCCCGCCACCACGCCCGGCTAATTTTTTGTATTTTTAGTAGAGACGGAGTTTCACCATGTTGGCCAGGATGGTCTTGATCTCCTGACCTCGTGATCCCCACCTCGGCCTCCCAAAGTGTTGGGATTACAGGCGTGAACCACCACTCCCGGCCCTTGCTTCCTACTCTCTGTAGCTCCCAGACCCTGCATGGCAGCCAGGCCTGCAGGTCCTAGGAGGCGTCTGGGGCCCTCTGCTTAAAGATCCCTCTCAGTGGCTCTGCCTGTGGCCTCCGGAGACCTCTCCTCCACAGGCAGTGCTGGCCCACAGGCACCAGGCCAGGCATCCAGTCTCGACTCCGACGGCTCTCAGACAGCCAGGCTGTCTCCAAACAAGCTCCTGAAATGTGGAGACATGGCTCATCCAGTGGCAAATGTTGGCATGGGACTGGGGACTGTGAGAGAGGCTGGGGCTGGATAAGCTGGGTCAGGCGAGGCCACAACCTCATGCTGAGCTGTGGTGTCTGTTCCACGGGGCCTTGCATGGCATGAAGAGAAAAGGGCCCCCCATGCTGCCGCGACCCCCCATGCTGCCGCACCCCCCATGCTGCCCCTCCATGCTGCCGCGACCCCCCATGCTGCCGCACCCCCCATGCTGCTGCGCCCCCCCATGCTGCCCCCCATGCT
>NC_045452.1:35907619-35912969 GCF_002776525.5 Piliocolobus tephrosceles
CCGCGGGCCCCCCCCCCCCCTGCCCCCCCCCCCCCCGCCCCCGCCCCCCCCCCCCTGCCGCCCCCCCCTGCGGCCGCGCCCCCCCCATGCTGCCGCGCGTGGCTGTTCAGTCTGGACGCTGAACGTTGCCACAGTGGAATTCTAGGCAGACAACTTCAGCTAACAGTTCTGCTTGCCATTTGGTGACCTGGCAAGACACTTCGTAGATAAGTCTGGAAAAGGCAGGATGCCTCATCCTGTTTTAATAAAAAGTGAGTAAGAAAACGTCAGATTTGAAGAGCATTTCTGGTGCTTTTTGTTTTTACCTTTACATACTTACTTTCTTGATTTTCTATGGAACCTTTTCTATTAATTTTTAGACTTAGAAAAAACCGGCTTCATAAGAGAAGGCCCGGCAGTGGAGGGAGCATTTCATCGTGTTCCATAGACGCAGCTGAAATGGACGGAGACCCATCTGGAAGCTGTGGAGAGAGCCAGTGTCTCCTCACCCGCCCCAAGACGGGGGTCCTCCTCTCTCCCCCACGATCCGGGCTTGGCCTCTCTGGGCTGTGAGACGCACAAGTGAAATGCTTCAACCTCGGAGGCCACAGGGACCTTCCACCACAGGCCTCACGCTCGTTCCCGCCACCCGCTTTCCATCCCAGCTCCTTCCTCCTCAGCTTGGCTCCAACAGCCCTGAGTCCCTGCCTCCCTTTCCCTGTCATCCTTGTCTGGCCGTGCCCAGTGCTGTGAAGCCAGGACAGACCACACTGCTCTGCGCACACCACGGGCAGGCAGGCAGGCAGGCACTGGGCAGGCTGCAGATGGATGTGGATGGTGCCGAGGACCCCCACCGGGTCTGGCTTCCCAATCTTGGCCTCTGCTCTTCTTTCTCCTCTGCTGAGAGCCTCTGCTCAGCGTTCAAAGAGGGAAGGTGTGGGTGGCTGCCTCCTGCCCCATGCCCCCCTGTCGGCCCCCACCTCTTCCCTCTCCTGGAGCAGCTGGTGTCCTCAGAGAAGGTCCTTGCTCAGTCCCGCCTGGCAAATCGCACGGAGAGGCCCGGAAGCAGTTCCCTCCATGGCCAGCATTCTTTCCTTACTCATCATCTTATGCTGCTCCTGTCTCCGTAACTGGAACCGACGGTCCTCGAGAGAAGGTGTCTTGTCCCTCCCACTGTGCCCACAACCCTCGCGCAGTGCCTGACACAGAGCAGGGCCTCTCAAGCCTTTGAGGACATCTGGAGGACGACTCCGAACTCACCCTGACGTTGCACCGTCTCACCTCTCTCTGGGGGCCTGTCCCTTCCCACGGTGACCTTCGAAGCATGTCTGTCTGTCACCATGTCCCGGCACAGTCTGGCCATGCTCACTCATGTCCACCCGCTGACTCATTGCAGCTGGCACGCTTCTTGCAAATGGCAGAAACTCACACATTTTTTGCATGAGTAAATAGTAACCAAAAAAAAAAAAAAGATGGTTTACATGCTGTACACTAGCAGCCAGCACGTCACCTGGAAACGCCGAGACGAGAGCCGCCACTCAGACATCTCCATCTCCCGGGATCCGCGCTCCGTGTGGCCCCGGCAGAGTGCCCAGGATAAAGGGCATGGCCAGCACCTGCGGCCTGCTCTGAGCCCCAGTCCTGGTCCCCGCGTCTGGACGAGGCTATAGCATCCCAGAGGCTTCTGCTCTGCCTCTGGGGACCTTTGCTCCATTTGCAGGTTTCCTTCTTCCTGCAGTGAGGCGGGTGGTTACTCCAGAGCTGCCCGCTCAGCATAGGGCGACCCCCTGCCAGGCTGTCCATGGTGCTCTTCCTAAGTGAGCCCCCCGCCCGGGGGAACCCCTGGCTCTGTTTGGGGCCTGGCTGACTCTCGCTAGGGCTGGCCCCTTCCTGCGCCCCTCCTCCCCTGCCCTCCGACCTCAGCATATGGCTCAGGGACACAGACACCCAAAGGCCTCTTGGGTCCTCAGCCTTGATCTCGGCCACGGCCCTGCTTAAATATCAAGAAAACGCATTGGCCACATAAATAATTCCTCACTAACGGCAGCGACAGAAATCGGAACCAGCAACCCTAGAGGGCTGGAGTGGGGAGGGCCAACTGGCCTGTGAACAGGCACATTTCTGCTGCTTTGCTGGCCTTCGTGGTTCATTTAAGCAGCCTGTGGAAGGCCTAGCCTGAAAGTGGGTGCTGTCTGAGATGGGGAGGGGCCCTGGGCCCAGGAGTACCCACACAACTGTGGCAGCCACAGAGCCACAGGGAGCCTCAGTGTAGGAGGTGAAGGAGGCCATGCCCTGGGGGCAGACGCTGGGACTGGGCAGTCTCTGACCTGTTCGCCGCGGCTTATTGACTTAACCTGTGGACAACTGGGCTATTCTTTGAGGGTGGAGGGGTTTGGGGGCTCTTCTCCTACCTGCCCTTCCCAGGCCGGGGCCGCGGCTTCCTGACCTAGTGCACACACGGCTGTCAAGCTCTCCGGATACAATGGGGCAAAATGACCAACGCGATCCCCCGGGTCCCTGAGAAGGATGCCACTGCAGTGGTGAATCTGATTTTCTGGCACCTAAAGCCAGTAGGCTGAAGCCTAAAAAAAAAAAACAAAACAAAATTTAAAAAGTACAAAACCACCTGAAGCAAAGCCAGGAGCACAGGGAAGGGCCTTAGGCATCAAAGAGGGGAGGGTGGGGTCGGGAAGAGGACCTGTCTGACTCCTGGCTGCACCAGGAGACTCCTTCCTCACCGCGGGTGGCGCTGGGGCCAGCTGCGCACCCATCCCTCTGTAAAAATGCTGCCCACGCTCCACTCTCTGTGTTTATCAATTTATTTTGAGAGTTTTATGACACGCTTGTGGCCCACACTGCAACAATGAATATTAAACAAACCCATTTCCTGCTGGGGTTTCCAGTCTTAAGGCCTAAAAAACAAGATGAACTCCAGAAACATGGCAATCATAAGGCAGGCTGAAGAAATTCCACGTGGAAAGGAAAACTGTTTTCCACAGATCTGTAATAATATGCAAACCATAATAATAAAGTACCATTCCTGCAGACTTTGGGAGCATTCCTTCCATTATGTTCACTGAGGAGTTTCTCGAATCATTTGCTTGTATCCTTAGACTCACACCATGTGTTTTGTTTTTCCTCATAATGTGTTAAAAGCATGGAAGACCAGAAAACAGAAAATAAATCAAAGCTTCTGAAAGGAAATACAGCTTCTGGGGGTCAAGGACACAAATAACAATCAAAGACACTGGGTAGCAGAGGCCTGGTTGAAGCGCAGACTTAGTTACGAGGGTGCCAGGGGTTCCCCCACTGGGGAGACGGGACTGCAGTTCCAAGCTTGCCTGTTCCTCTGTGCTTCCTGCCTTTCTCTGCAGAGCACGCTCCTCGCCCGCGGGGCCGGGGAAGGGAAAACAGGATGGCCATGGTTGGCACAGGGCTATTCGGGGTTTTGGAAGCTCAGGGCTGGGTCGAGGTGAAAGGTCAAGCGCACCTGAGTGTGGGGACCTGTTCTGCGGAGGCAGGTTTGGCTGCAGTTTTTATTTGGTGCTGATGAACTGTTTCTAAACAGCCAGCCAGGTGTTTGCAAATACCTAAGACCTTTTGGAAGACTCTGGCTAGGGTGGAAGGGGTGGGGAAGCCTGGTTCCTGGATGAGGGGGGCAGATATTTTAAGTCACAGGCTGAGGGACTGAATGGTGAGTGTGATCAAGGGCCTGGTTTCTCCCCCATCCCACCTTTTATCTTTGTTCTTTTTTGAGACAGGGCCTTGTTCTCTTGCTCAGGCTGGAGTGCAGTGGTGCAATGACAGCTCACTGCAGCCTCAATCTCCCAGGCTCAAGCCATCCTCCCCACTCAGGCTCCCAAGTAGCTGGCCCCACAGGCCTGCGCCACCACACCTGGCTATTTTTTAAATGTTTTATAGAGGTGAGGTCTTGCTATGTTGTCCAAGCCGGTCTCAAACTCCTGAGCTCAAGTGATCCTCCTGCCTCAGCCTCCCAAACCCCTGGGATTCCAGGCGGGAGCCAAGGCGTCCAGCCTTGTTTTTGTTTAGCTCTCCTAGGAGGTTAACAGGGTGTTGGGGCCTCCAGAAGTAAAAAAGGCCGATGTCAACCGTTCAGCTGAATTAAAAACATTCCCCCGTATTCTTGGTGTATAAACCTGGGACAAAGGAAAAAGCACTTTGAACGATCAAGGAAAACTTTGGGACTCTTCATTTCCTTGAAAGCCTTTGAAAACCAAGTGACTCCCAAACAACCCCCCTGTGTGTGTCTGTGTGTGTGTGTGTGTGTGTCGACTGGGAAATCTGTAGTCAGACCGCCGGGGCCAATCAGGAGCAGCTCATCCTAGTTTCTCCGGGCCCTCCTCCCAGGCGTCCGCCCAGGCAGGAAAGTCTCCCTAGAAGGGTTCCAAGTTTTGTGCCAACTTCCCTGAATTCTGGTTCCCCCTTCTGTGAAGTAGTGTTATTTAACACAAGGAAAAATGACCCTAGGCTCGATCCAGAATCTAACTCCCAAATGGGTCCTCAGGCTTAAAAAATCCCTTCGCCCATAGCCTCTGTCTGCCCTGGAGAAAACGTTTTACGTTGGGATGAGGCAGCGGCCGCGGGCAGGGAAGTGGTCCCGCGTCCCCGTCCCCTCCCCAGGCGGCCGGCCTGGCTCCGTCACCGCCCGCAGCGTCCGCCCGGGCCCGCGCGGGACCAGGGTCCCAGCCCCACATGCCGCGGGGGCAGCCCCGGGGCGCGCAGACGCCAGCGCCGCTGAGGGCCGGGGCCGGGACCGGCTGCGCGGCTGGGCTTCCAGAGCGGCCGGCCACGCTTCCTTAGGTTTCAAGTTTCTAACTTGCTGAACACTTGAGATTATAACAGCAAAAGCGGCTGACGTCCCCGAGGGCAAGCGGCCTCTCGGGGCCTAGGGCGCCCTGGGTGTGGCCGCGGCGCCTCGCGTGGCCCCGCGCCCTGCAGCGCCCTGGGGCCTCCGCGCCGCCAGCCTCACTCGCGAGCCCGCGAGGTCCCCGGGCCCCCGCACGTGCCGAGGCTCCGAGCCCGGACGAACGCGGGTCACGTGGAGGGGCCAGCGACCCCTGCCCGAGAGCCGTCCCCTCCCGGAGGGAGCGAGCATAAGGCGCCCGCGGGACCCGGCCCGAGTCCCCGCGCGTGGAGGGGCGGGCGCGCCCGCGGCGCTGAGGCCGCCCGCAGTGCCCCCAGCGCCCGGGAGGGGGCGCCCGGCGGAGCACAGGCGGGCGGGCCTCGGGCGGCCAGCGCCCCTGACGTCACCTGCCCGCGGTCGCCAGGGCAACGGCCTCATCCCGCGCGCGTCAGAGCCGCCAGTCTCTTGGCAACCGCCCGATCTCCCGCTCTCCCTCCTCCCGGCGCT